>NC_090201.1:12131195-12283695 GCF_033026475.1 Channa argus | reverse complement strand
ACGGACTTCTGGGCAACCTTTGGCAGCAACAGTTCCTTAAAGGCCAAGAAATCTCCCAGCAGTGACAGCTGGACCATCGCAGATAATTCTGCAAAGAAGAGCTCTGACAGTTGGGACAACTGGGGCTCTGAAGCAGCGTCCAACAACAAAAACAGCACAGGTGAGAGCTGGGAGGCCTGGGACAACAACTGGGAAAATGTGGATGGTAAGAACAAGAAAAGTCCCACAAAACCTGCTGAGGAAACCTGGGATAATCCAGACTGGTAGTCACCTCACAGCCATACATCTTATCTATGAAATTTTCTTTCTCACTTTCCTCTCCCTGTACATCTCAGTGGCACTTTAAGGAAAAGAGCTGCCTAAGCATTTTTCCTATCAGTCCATAAATCTAAGAAACAATGAGAGAAGCCCAGGGTTATTATTAAATGAATATTCTTTAAAGTGATAGCATATATAATTATATTAACTTGCAGTGGTGTATATCATTGTAAATTACCCTTATCACAGGAAATTAAGGTAAATCAGTCTAGATATGGTCCTAAATACTGTCTGGGCTTCCCATATATAATACTAATATAATAAATGTGGAAAAGCTAGTTTTCATACTGTATTGTGGCAGTGTGAAATGGCACTCATTTTTAACTCATAAAAAGATGCATGGAAGAGAAAATCTGAGTTTGTAAATATGAATCATTGTAAAACAGTATGATTGACTGAACACTAATCTCATTATTTTCTGTGTTCAAATCGATTCATTCTGTCCCTAGACCTTTTGCATATTTTGTTTCTGTAAAACTGATTAATAAAGAATCAGCTATCACAATGTGCTATATTATTGAAGGAACAATTATCTCCATCAATTAATTGGCTGGCATTAATCACAATTGGTGTAGATGTCTGTTTTAAAATACCTTTTTTAAAAATTACTAGTTTTTCAAACATGTTTTGTTACAAATGTAAGAATAGTCAAAGGGTTTAAAAGCAGAGAGCTGCTGATACAACATTCTCGTGTTATCAAGACTTATAATGCAACAGGTTGCCTAAAAGTTAAATTCATTTTAATAGCACCACTAATAAAATGGGTAACATGCTTCAGGGGTAAATGTATCACATTAGTGACAAACTTAAAACCAACATGTTTATCATAATATATTCAATCCAAGATCATTTAGATATTGTAACAAATTCTGATATGTATTTTGCTGTTTGTTGCGTAAACTTCCAAGCAAAAATGTTTGAGGAATCAATTACAAAGTTAAATTCAGAAGTCATAAAGTGTAGTAGGATTTTACAATGACTGCCAACACTGTGGGAGAGAAGGAGAATGTTATTACAGAATTATGGAAATTATTTTAACTGAAATTTAGTGCAGGCCTTTGAATTAGAGTTCACACTGTCAGGACAGGCTGTATTATATGCACTGTATGCAAGTTTGGAGGTTGTGTTTCAGTAATGTACATGGATTGAAATGGTACTAAGATTGTCATCTGCATGCTATTACTGCTACTGTCAAACCTGAGGCCTTGTGACCTTGGCT
This sequence comes from Channa argus, assembly GCF_033026475.1. Classification (NCBI taxonomy): domain Eukaryota; kingdom Metazoa; phylum Chordata; class Actinopteri; order Anabantiformes; family Channidae; genus Channa; species Channa argus. The sequence continues at coordinate 12,282,158 of NC_090201.1, read as the reverse complement.
GAACAGACAGGTTATTGTAAATTTCATCTCACATAAAGCAAGGCTGTGAACTTTTTTCATCTGTGTCAGGTGTCATTGAACCCTTGTAATTGTATTGTGAGAATTTGAGAGAGACTTTAACACATGATTAATATCAGAATTGTGGAGTAATATTAATGAGGCTCAGTATACACTATGTGCTGAAATGCTCATAGCTCTTAACTGCTTGTTGGCATTAATTCACTCAACTTGGTGCATTCTCAGAGGAAATGGCAGCTGCACTTTATTGTTGTCCAAATGTACCATGAAAAGCTAATTCTTGTGACATTGTACTAAAAAGAAATGATGCCTGTTCATCTGGTAATCTTAAAATGAGCTCACAGTTTCATTAGCTCACAGATTTCTTTACAATGTGGCCTTTAACTTAATACAACTTTATCATACTGTTACATTAAAACTAAAGTTCAGTTCAATAAGACCAATTTAAATGGAGGTCTTGCTTTAATTTGTTTAGTTTTATTTGAACATTTTGAATGGTATCTTAAGTTAATGACTAATACCAGAAGACATCTTTGCTTAGTTGATTTTCACCAGATTTTTAGTTACAAAATTCTCGAAGAACTGTGTGCTGGTGAAATATAGCTGCTGGGTTGTTAGTTGTTGTTGCTGTTTTAAAATTGTTTTCAGTACATGTAGACTGCATTGGGGTCATGGACTGGTAGAAATTAATTTTACTATCCTATTGATAAATGTGAAGGAAATATCTTCATATTTCCTACCTCTAGAGGTTCAGTTTACCTGCCAAGTAATCAATAATGAACATAGATTTTTCCTTTTTTGTTTTTAACTTTCAAGCACTGTTTTAATGTAAACCTTATAACAGCTGACTTGTTTTTCTGTGAGTCATTTTTTATTTGTTCTAAGAAGTGTTTAACAGCAAAGCTGCTAAGTTTGGTCGGCAGTATTCTCATGTGTTTTTTCAGTAACAGTGCAATGACAAAAAAACTGATCACTCTTGAACATTTATGCCCCAGAACCTCAGCAGATCTACATGGTCATGTGTTTAATGCCTTAATAAGTTGTTTTCTTTATGTTGATACTGTTGTGAGTTTGTCTCATGCAGAGAGGTGTACATGTAATAAATCACCATCTTAGATAACTTTAAATTATATATTGTTACCCTAAACATTCCTTAAAGTTTTATTTAGATTTTATGTCAGTTATTTTACTGTATAATATGACATGAAACATAAAAATTGCCAGGAAATGAATGTAAGATTGTGCAGTAATATCTTACCGATTTAAAAATTGAAGTATTTGAATGCTCACTTGTCTGAAACCAAAAAAACATAAATTTTTTAAATTCCTCTGTTTTTCTTTTGGTGAATGTCTTTCTGGGGTTACTGGTACACTTAATTTGATGAAGTGCATAGAGTAAACAAAGCAATGTGTTTTTTTTCCTCGCGTATCTGATTCTAATACTAACTCAGTCTTTCCAGGGCAGTTTAACTCTGTGTTTTGTGCCTGTCCAACATGTGAGATTGGGTATGTTTGTGTTTGGTAATGAAATTGTAATGTCAGAAATACTATTTTTATGTCATGCATGATATCTGTCATAGGGCTAAATATATTTAGCTTTTTTTAAAAAGATATTTCATCAGTGAATCAGTGCAGTCTGCTTTCCCCTTCATGTTTTACCAGCAGCCATCCCAAAAAGTGAGTCAGTGTTACCTACTCATTTAAGGTCATGGATCTTTTTATTTTCCACATAATTTCTGTGTTAAATAAATGTAATGGATTGTGCTGTGAATGTGTTTTTCTTATTGGCTGTGTGATGCGCAGTCTGAAGTTGTACAAAAGTCCATTCAAAATGTAGTGCACGATGAACTTGTAGCTCAGATAAAATGCTCATGTCCTAATCAACCAATAATTACATAAGAACAAGCTTACTGACATAAAAAAATAAGTCTGTTGATAACGTGAAAGACAAAGATTTCTAAAAAATATTACAAATGGGTGAAATATGTGTTTGTATAAGGGGAGCTAATTTCTTACCAGTTTAGTGCTAAGTGGTTATCTATAAAACATGAATATGTGCTACTTTTCCCCATTTTGTGTTTCCATCTGCAAATTATTGTCAGATAACTGGAGCAAAAGTAACAAAATGGAAATACTTAAGTGCCAACACCATCAAAATTATACTTGCACATTACTTTGAGTAAATTTACTTACCACCTATGCAACTCACCGTTTTCTAACAATGGCTGCAGTTTTTCTGTGACTTTTGTGAATAAAAACCACAAATATTCCACATGGTAACAATGTTACATGTAAAATAGTGCATGTCAGTCACTAGTAACTTTGTGACACTGCTAAATTGTTGTAGAGGTTGAGCAAAAATAATCATGGCAATATCTAAACACCTGTGGGCAACACATTTTGCACATTGGCATGATTCCCAATAACAGTTAACTTGTTATTGACGAGTTTGGACAAACGACACAAACGAAGGGCCTGGCTCACTTGGACACAGCTACATTTACATTGTGTCCCGCCCACAAGGCGTGGATTTGTGTCTTTTCCAAAAGTACTTCACCGGAGATAGGGGGATACTGAGAGCATCTTCGATGGCCCAGTCACAGGTTGTGTTATATCGAGCATCGACGTTATCAGATAAGTAGCCTTCAGTAAAATCGTACAGCTGTTAAAAGTAGACTCAGCCGGGATCCGGACATCATCTGCACAGCTGCCGAGAGACAGGCTGCATCATGATCGCAATGGAGGAGCAGACAGGAGCTGGCTGGGTGACTGAATAACGTTAGCCGCCTTTTGAGGGATAACGCTGCTACTGGCTCTAATAGCGAGTGAGTTTGCTGTTTAGTGTTGCTCTCACATAGAGTATAACAAGTGTTAGTAGCGTCTGTAATAGCTGTTGTTTAATATACCGAGATCATCACAAGTTGTGATTGATTTTGCTAAAGATCAGAAAATGTAGCATCTGTCCCTGGGCTCCTTCAGGTTAACGTTACCACGGCTTAAGTCTAGTGTGATTGGTCGCATCTAATCAGGCCTGAAACATTGTTATAAATTGTTAAATCTGAGACAGGAAACGTGTATCTTTGATATTATCTGTGTGTGTGTGTGTGAAGAGACCAGCTAAGAGATCATATCAACACACGGTCTCCTAAACGGTTACAGTGGAGATTCACGCCAAATAATGTAAAATTGTCTGCAGTGATTCATCTGTCATTGGTAAAATAGGGGCAGGAAAATTTGCCAAAGTTGTTTTTCGCCGAGGAGTCTTCTCCAAATAATAATTTAACCAGAGGGGGGCGCCACGCTGCACATTCAACTGCTTAGCTTACTAGCTATCTTAAAACTTAGGCGCCTCCCAGCATATCGCTACATGTGCGAATGTTTTATTCGAACCAGCCCACACAGGAGCCTCAAACTGCATTAATAGTATAGTAAAATGGTGTCAGAAACATCCGGGTTGCGGTGAAAAGCAGCTAGCTGGCGGGGGGCAGAAGAAGAAATCGGGGGTCTTTATGGACGAAGCTGCCAGCTCTCAGTGGGATTTCCTTTGAGGCTGGAGCCCCTCAGCTGCTGTTGCTATGTTACCACCAGAGTGCGTGCAGTTAGAGGACTGGTCTGAGACTGGTCTGAGGTCTGACTAACTTCCAGTACACAGCACCACAGAGCAGTCAGATCACACAAAACGGTTGCCATCGCCTCACTTTGCAGTTGTATCAGCACAAATCTCGGTTCCATCGCCTCAGACTCACACCGCTGTCAACACACCGTACAGCACATATAAGACACGGACCGCAGGAAAAAGCTGGAAAAACACAGAATTAATTGATTTAAAGGACGCCGTCACAAACGTGCTTCTTTTTTTGTTCTAGTTTGAGTAGTGCACGTAAATGTATGCTATTAAACTTCCATCTGACCTCCCTACATACAGCAAATGCTGTATATTTTTAAAGTTGGTACTTTGCTGTATTCTTAGAACTAACTTGAGCTGCCAAATAAAACTTATGCGTTATGTTTTACAAGAGGCATTATGTCATTGTACCTTTTTATTGGCCTATATCTCAAAATAAATAACACATTTGCATATTTACAATAAGTTTTTGGTAAGTTCTTTAATCAGCTGCTGTGATTTGTAAGCTTTCAGATACTGAGCAATTAGCAAGGTTACTGAACATAAAACTGAGAAGAATGACGTGTTTTAAAGATAATAAAACAATGCTGGTTTTTGACACATTTCATTATATGTCTAAATAGCATCAGTTTAACCTTTTTAAGGTTCATCAAATGTGACTTCATGTTGATGATACAAAGTGTTTTTCTGCTTTATTCTCAGGTTTCTTATATATTTTTAAACACAAACGATACCATTTCCACTAATTGGCCATTATAATTTATGCTTAATATTATTAGTTTTATAATATTATTTAAAAAAAAACTCCTCCAGTAGTCTTTACAAAAATATTGTCATGCTGTTACATAGATAACAAGATACCTGTATATATATTTACAGTCCATCACAATAATCATATAACATGTACGTCATCCTGTCTTATCCTATTAATCTCTGTTGTTACAAATTATGTGGAGAATTCAGTTCAGAAATCCTGTGGTTCCAGTTCTTGAAAGGAGTCAGCCATACTTATTATAGATAGTACTTTTGTGTACAACTTAAAATTCCAACTTTGAGTTGTTTTCATCAAGAGGAGTCGGCATCTGCAGTGCACTAATACACTGACAACTGCTGTTTTCCAACTTGTGTTGGAGAACAAAATCTCCTTTATTTTATGTCTGATCAAAGGGTAACAGTGTCACCCGTCAGAGCTGTTGCTGATGTAAATTGGCAAGAGACCGACAGTTCAAACTCCTTAGAAAGACTGTAGTGCTAGAAATCTGATAGGCTATTAGTATATTTCAAGGGAAGAAAGTCATTGGTTTCATTCCAAGAGAGTTTGTTTCACCTCTAACAGTTTGGTATGATTAAGATCTCTTTTCAGATGAGCGGCTGGAAGACGTTCAACTGTTTTGTATCCTGAAAGCACCCTGAATACAGACAGCCATTTAGAGAGCAGTTGTTTTTTTTCTACTTTACCACTTTCTTCCAATCAGCAGCAGAGGCTGTCAGACAGCTTTTCACACTCCCTTCATGTCAGAGCAGAGATTTTTTTTTTCTGTTGGCAACAACCAGTGCTTGCTGTGTTTTTCTCACTGTTGTATTTCAGAGCAGTCATTGCAAACAGTGAAATCAGTTTAATGGGCATCTGTGCTCCTATGAAACATATTATTACAGGTGAGGCCTAACAACATAGGGAATGTTTCTGAATAAATAATAGTGTGTGATGTGAAAAGTACGAATACCGTAAATATGCAAAGTAATAAAAAGTTAGCACATAAAAGTTAGCAGTAAAATGTAATTTTAACTTGAATGTGAGCAGGTGCCCTAACAGCTACACCTTCTGTTCGATACATAAAGGAGAGGACACAGAACTTTGTAATAAACTCTGTTTTTTTTTTTTGTTTTTTTTTTCAGATATTGTGGTAACAAGTGACAGGGATTTAATACATTTTAATATTTTTTTTATCGGTAATACTTGTTGGAAAATTTCAAAATTAGAATACTATACCCCTCAGCAGTACGGCTCTTTGTCCAAGAGCCACTTTGTCCAAACACATCATCTCACTTCACCAGATTGGATGCAGTTTCATTGAACTGCCATCTCCAGGTCTCTCCACAGATGTTCTATGGCGTTTAGGTCTGGGCTTTGGTTGGACCATTCAAGGGCAGTCAGAAACAAGGCCTCAAGCCACTCAATCATTATATTGGCCATTTTCTTTGGATCATGGTCATGCTGACTTCACTGTTACCCTGGCTCTCATGCACTCCGGAGAAGGTTTTCTTGAAGAACTTCATCCTTCACTAAGTTCTTACTAGTGTCCATGTTGCTACTGCTGAGAAACTCAAAGCATTATGCTGCCTTCACCATGTTTCACCATACAGTGAATTCTGATAGATGGAGTGCTACTGAGATCTTCGTCCTTCTGCCGTTTTCTTTCATCTCTGCAGAGAACCTGTTGGGTTCCTGGTTGCCTCTGTAACTAAAGTTCTACTTGTCTAGCTGCTTTTTATAGAGTTACAGCTTTTTTTTTTTTTTTAATTTAGAATTTTAGAAGTTTTCGAAATGGTTTCCTACATATGTCCTCATCTGTGCCTCACCCATAAAATGTTATTTTGGTCTACAGAGAGTTCTTTGGACTTTATGGCTTGGTTATTGTCCACATATGCAGTGTAAATTGTGGATGTTATACAGGTTTGTGCCAATAATTTTAATGTGCAGGACGCATGCACATTCAGTAATCTGGGTGTTGAGTTTAAAAAAGCAATACTTTCAGTTTCAGGAAAAACCTGCAAATCACAACCTTTTGAAATCAATCGGTTCGATTTTCCATAGGCAGATGGTTATGTTCTTGACTCCTTTTTAAAAAAAATAAATAAAAAATGAAAGCAAACAGGGTACGCCTGGACTGCTACAGCAAAGGCTCTAAATTCATTGATAAACTATAGATTTTATTTTGTACATTTTGATGTTGTTGTGGTTTGTCATTTGTCAGTTGATGGGGCAAATAATAAACGGACAGTTATTTGTGCAAAGATTGAAGCAATGACTGGGTTAGGCTCCACTGCTGTTGTCTGAGTTTCATTTGCCTTCCTCCAAACCACAGCTTGGTGTCTCCATATTTTCAGTAAGAGACATTTGTAAAGAAAGGTATAAAGCAGTGAAGTAAAGATATTTGCACTTGGCACAGGATTAGCAACAATGTGCAGACACATCCAAGGCATCAACACACAGCAGGCCCAGAGCCCAGTAGGCAGAAGGCATAAACCAGTCAAGATATGTGTGTGTGGGTGAGTGGGTGGGTGGTTTTGTAAAACAGTCATGCTTATTGATCCCTTTACTGACAGATTCAGTTCAGGGGAGAAAAAATGCAAAGATGGAACAAACTTTTGGGCCTTAAGGAAAACTAGATTCTGCACTCACATGACTACTGTGTTTTTTTTTTCCTTTTCTTTTTTTGCATTCACAAAGGAGCTGACACAGTGGTTTATAAAACGGAGCTGTGAGATTTATAGACCCCGTGAAGATTTCTCCATTAGGTGATGTATAACCTCTAATTCACATAATTTCAAAATTAAATAGTCATCTGATTGACAACCCAAAACTTAAGTTTGTTTCTACTTTTAGACATTTAAGTGCAGAACAAGGAAAGCTTTGAGTTATAACAATACAAAGATACATATTTTCTGAATAAGTAAGTTATCAAACAGTTTCATTGTGTATTATGTAAAGAAATGTCATTAATCAAAGGGTACATATGATGCAAAAAGTAAGTTTTGTGGTTGGTATTGTTGATGACATTAAGCTAAACTAACTAGATGTCTTTCTATCTGTAGGGTGCTACGTTAACACAGTCATGCCACCTCCAGCCGACATCGTGAAAGTGGCTATAGAGTGGCCTGGTGCTAATGCACAGCTCATAGAGATGGACCAGGTCTGTGTTTTTATAGCATTAGAAACATCTCCATTTGATGACTCAGCTTTGGTTAGCTGTTATTGGCCCATCCTTTTAAGTCATTTCATTATTTAAGGAGGAACTTGTTCACAGCAACAATTTGTTTTTAATGTGAAAAACATGAGTAATGCTGAGATGGGTTTTAGCTTTCCAAATAAAGGAAAATTACCTTCTGGGGTTGTCATGACAAATAACTCCTCATGAGTAAAGGATTTAAGATGGGGGAAAAAAAGATAATCATTTGCTTTTTGAAAGTGTGTACGGTTGCGACAAGCTGTCAACACTAACATAAAAATATGTCAGTGTGATAGTTTATGTTTAATTTCATTTTAGACATTTTGTAATTTTAGACATTTGCAATGTTTTGTTTTACTGTTTGCAGAAAAGGCCTTTGTCCTCAATAATACGGGAAGTATGTGATGGGTAAGCATACACTAACACTTACCTATTTTTAAAGTGTCCTGATAATGTTTTGTCCTTTGACTATCTCTGCAATTTTATTTACTATATCAGCAAAATATAAAAACGGTGGATAGTAGGAATTGGCTAAACTTGCAATCAGTTTTTGTTGTTTAGGGGTTTGGATGGATATAATATTACAGTCACAGAGTAGCATTACATTATAAGGTCTATTGCAGTTACTAGTAATTTAAAAAAATTAAGTTACAATGGCATCATTTCGCTCTGGATAGTTGCTGCAAACAATAAAGTCCTAAATGAATAGTTTGAAGATTGACTGACTATAAATGATGATTAGAAGTTATTTATCCAATCTATCTGTTTACTTTGCTGTTTTTTGCAACAACAGTAAATAGTCCGTTTAAAAAAAAAAAGAAGGCACTTGAAGAACAGCAGTCCTTCTCCTGCTCTATGTTGTACATTAGGAACCATATATGTCATGTTTTTATTATTACAACCCAGACAAAGATGAAGCTCAGATGAAAGTTCTTTTTATGCCCTCTCAAAACATTCTGCATTAAATAACAACTTGCCTTTTGAGGTGTTGGCGACACCTTCTGTGCCAGACTAAAAACATGTCCTAGACAGAAAACCATGCTTTCACTTCTGTTATCATAGTTTGGAACATGTGACTTGAGTTGTGGAAAATGACTCAAAATTTCTCTGATCATTGTCTTTGGCACTGCATTATATGTATTTTCTTTCAATAAGATTTGTGAATGACACATCAGACTATTGAAAAATAACATAAGCATTTTTAAACATTGATTTACTGTTATCTCTCACCAATTCTTCTTTGTGTTTGATATTCACTCATTTTAACAAATATTGAAAAATTTTATCTGACCCATCCACCTCTCGGATGTGCTCCATCTACCCACTGCCATTTTTTTCATCTGAAACTGAAAATTGCACTTTACTGTTAACACCCACTGAATAAACTCCTCCACAATCTCTCAGTTTGCTACTCATGTAAATACAACTGCTGGGGGGAGCAACCTTTTGTTCATACATACAGTGCTACAGTATGCTAAATTCTAATATTGCTGCATTGTGTTCCACTGATTTTGTAGTATCATACACTTCTTTAAATAAGAATTAATTTGAATTTGTCTCTCTGTCTCTATCTTCAGCTGGTCCTTGTCAGGCTCAGAACAGTTTGCGCTGCGTTATGCTGATGGCCCTCAGCTTTATATCACTGAGCAGGTGAGGGAGACTATTTTCTTCCCAAATCTGTGTTGATAACATTATTAATCACTGTTCAAGCAAAAACATTTCTTATATATTTTTTTTTATCTTTTAGAGTCGTGGTGAAATAAAAAATGGGACCATCCTTCGATTAGCCATCTCACCTGTGAGTCTTTTGGTCATTTTTCTCTTTCGGTATCTTCCATTAAGTAGTTTTTAAAATGTCCCTAAATTAAGATGGTCATCGCTTTGTACAATCAATGTCTGCTAAACATTTTTCCTCTTGCTTAGATCAATTCAGTTGTTCAGTTGTAGGAACAACAAAAGGTTTGCAAACCATGAATATTACCAGACTGTACGTCTGTGCAGGTCCTGATAGATTTTTGTGCCTCTACAAATGTGAATTTAACCAAAATCTTACAATTTCCTATTCAGACATTTTCATCTCGGCTCCTCAAGTGTCAGGAACATTGTCAGTGAGCATTCATTTTAAAAAGATCACATGACCCTGTGATATGTCAGGGCGGTTTTTTGACAATGTATTCTATCTAATTCCACTCTGCCTTCAAGTGCATTCTGGGTCAGGGATGGCTCTAGCTTATTTCATTTGGAGATGCAGTGAAAAATGTCAGGGACATAAGATAACATTCATATACACTAATTTTTGTCTTTATGGTTTGATTTGTTTGCTCATTTGTGTGTTTGTGACTTTGTACTTTTACTCTCAGCCTTTGACATGTTTAAATCAGTAAAGAGCTCCACCTCTGTGAAGAAACATTTGAACAAAATATATTTTAGAACAAGAATGTAATTCTGCAGATTCAGATTTAGACTAAGTGAAAATACATTTTGAAGTGCGGTGTTCATCATGTTCATATTTCAAAAAGTTTTAAAGCAACTGTAAAGGATACAGAGATCAAGTCATAAAGCAGTAGCCTTTTAATTACACCGTAGGTTGAACACAACACAAGTCAAAACAAAATATAGTTTGGAATAAAAGTTTTAACTTCCTTTTTTAACTTCCTGCTATTTTATGTTTACTTTTCACTTACTTAAACACAAGCTACATAACCTCATCTGCCCCTTACCAGCTACACATAGCTAATTATTTACCATTAAGCAACAAGAGCACAGTGTAGAGATCTTTAACTGTACTTGTTTTTGAGTGAGGCTTCCCTTTCGAAACAGTTGAAGAATTTCATTTATTTCTGCTTCTGCTGCTTTCTCCAGCAAAAACTACCTGAACCTCTGGGCAGAACATGTTGGAGCACAGCAGAATAGGGAGAGGCAGGGCTGGGCTGAACACAATGGAATGACTTGACTGTGGTTTTAGTGCTAGCCAAACTTGGATATTGCAGCTATAATGTATTTGTGCATATTCATGTACTCTGTGCGAATATACAGCCCTTATGTGTTATTTAAAACCAATTCCCTTGCAAGCCTAAAAGTAAATGTATTATTTATTATACAATTTATTGGTAAATTATGATTTTAGATTATATTATTATTTAGTATTTGCCTAAAAATTTTCTCCACCACAAGTAGATGTACCTCTTCAAGTTGAAGTACAAAATTACAGGCTCTAAAGTTTACTTAAAGTATTCCACTAAGAACACAATGTACAGTACTGTGCAAAAGGCCACAATTGGCTTTGCTGTCCTCACCAGGTTGCACTGACGATCAATATTTATTTTTTGCTGTGTTTACATGAGAAAAAAACTAGAGAGAAAGAACTTCTTTAATAGCTGTACACTATAGTCTGTGTTGCAACTGGATCCAATTACAACAAAAGATGCACTGGAATCCCCAAGTGCACATGTGCCCAAGAACCCACTTTAGATAACTGAAACAAAGTCTTGTGAATGAATGAGTGAAACTTTGAGGTGTTTGGATCCAAGCAAGGAACATATGTTAGGAGCAGAGCTTATGGAAACATTGTTGATGGCTGGATAACACAAACGGTGAAGCGTGGAGGTGGAAACGCGAAGATCTGATGATGGTTTGGCAATGGGAGAGTGGATGATCTTTATTAATTGTAAGGCATCCTTAATCAGCCTCTATACCATCATTATTTTGCAGTGAGACAAAATGACCCCAGGCATTGTTCCCAGTTGTGGAAGAATTATCTGGAGAAGAAAGTAGGTGCTGGAATAATCTCATTGATGGCTCGGCCAGCTAAACCACCAGATTTGTGTGGGAGAAGCTGGATCGAAGAGTTTGGGAACACTGCCCAACCAGCAAGGCAGATCTTTGGGAAGTTCTGTAGAATGCCTGGGAATAAATAACACCTGAATATCTGCAAAAATTGATCAGTAGAATGCTACATATTTGTAGCCGTTTTCAAACTTTTTCTTGCCATTGTATGTACACTTTAAAAAACATAAATCTTTCATGACACAGCAGCTTCTACAGGCATTCATTCTTCCACTTATGTGCAACTCCAAATCTTCTCATATTGTTTCCCCCGATAAACTGCTTTATAATTCTCTTTTGTACTGATAGTTACTTGTATCTTTCTGTGAGCTTTTGCATATGTCAGCCTTTATGCACTGTTCCCTTTCCCAAAAAAAATGGAGAGCATTCCTTACCAAGCTTCTTCAGACTGTGAGACTGAAGGATCAACTTGGCTGCCAGATGCTGAACCTGGTCCTTGATGAAATGTTGGTTTCTCAAATAAGAAACTAACAAACTTCTAATCGGATTTTGACATGGTTTCTAGGTCTTCCAATCCTATGTGCAACACAAATTGTACAGCTTGTAATGTTCAAGTTAATTTTAACCACTTTGTGTACTGCAAGGTTGTTAATCAATAATAATGATGATGATGATGATAATAATAATAATGATAATGATAATAATAATGATAATAATAATATTGACTATGATAATAACAAAGAAATCAATTTATTAGATAAATAAAGTTGTATTAAGAACATTAATAAATATATATTTATAGGTTACTGAACATAAAACTGAAGAATAACGTGTTTTAAAGATAATAAAATATAATGCTGGTTTTTGACATTTCATTGTCTAAATACCATATGTTTAACCTTTTAATGCTCATCAAATGTGCTGCTTTATTCTCAGGTTTCTTATATATTTTTAAACACAACAAATACCATTTCAACTAATTGGCCATTATAATTTATGCTTAATATATTTTTTTTATAACATTATTTAAAAAACCTCCCCCAGTAGTCTTTACAAAAATATTGTCATGCTGTTACATACATAACAAGATACCTGTATATTGTACATCTCTGCGAGTCTCCTGCACAACTGTCAGTGCTGAAGAATGCAAAGTATTCCCCGAACTTGTGTCCTTATGGGAAACTTTTCAGCAGGGGAGGCTCAGAGATCACACGTTATATGATGTGATGGACAGTCTGCATGAAGATGCGGAGGCAGTGTAGTCTCTCCCTCAGATGGCTGGTTGGAATCTGAATTTAAATGGTAAAATACCAGGGTTAGGGTTCCACACACACACACACACACACACACACACACACACACACACACACACACACACACACACACACACACACACACACACACACACACACACACACACACACACACACACAGGGGCAGCTGTAGCTCAGTTGCTAAAAGCACTTTTCTGCAGACCACAGGGTCAGTGGTTCAATCCCCAGTCCTGGCTATATGTCGAAGTGTCTTTGGGTAAGACACTGAACCCCTAATAGCCCATTTGCATCTGTGTAGTGCATCTGGCGTAAAAACCGTGCCAAATCAACATGTGGACAATGATCCGCTGTGGCGACCCTGAACTCATGGGATAAGAAAAAAAACAAATATACATACATGCATATACTGTGGGGAAAAAATGTGACACCTTTTGTGGCTGATAGGCTCGCGCTGCTCGTCAGCTGCTGGAGAGGATCCAGTCCCATGGTATCGATGCTCGCCTTGAGGCTCTAAAAGAACTTGCCAAGCTTTCTGCAGACCCAACCTTTGCCACAGAGTTCATTAATATGGAAGGCATTGGGACACTGGCTCGTCTTGTAGAAAGTGGCACACAGTGAGTACAAACAATGATTATGTTTAGCATATTCATTACAGTGCCTATATAGACTTTTATTCATGTTAAAAACCGTGAAGTCTGTGTTTTTGTATATATAAATATGCCATGACTTAACTTCTTGATATATGTATTATTAATGGCCTGATCTGACTGCGCTTTATTTACTTCAGCTTTGGTGAAATGCTGGCCTTTACCCTCACTGCTTTCCTGGAGCTAATGGATCATGGAATTGTATCCTGGGACCTTATCTCACTCTCCTTCATCAAACAGGTACCTCCTCTAACAAAAGAATAATTCATGTGACAGATTAGTGTTTCATGGAAACCCCACCGGATTAATCTTCTCACACTCAAATTTGAAGGTCTGGCCTTTTATTCCTTTTTATTAACACACATTTGTTTAATTACTTGACCTTCCTTTCTTCCTACATGCCGGAAATAAGGAGGTGTTGTTGCTTAGCAACTCCTTGTAATATTTGGAGTTCCTTCAGTGTGTGTGTATAAGGGTAGTTTTCTTCTTAAAAAAAGGTCTGGCTTTGACAGTCACTCAAAAAAAAATTGGTCTTAATGTATTTTTTGTTCACTGATAAATGTACTTTTTCTTTTGTAAGAGGCTGCTTGATTTTTTTGTGTTTTTATCTTTTGAACATTTAAGCATTTCAAGCTTCTGTTGAGTTGACGTTAATACTTTAATCATCCTAAAGATTTGGAGTTATCTCAATTTTGTGTCTACTCTACCATCACTCAGATTGCAGGCTATGTGAACCAGCCAATGGTGGATGTATCCATCCTGCAACGTTCTCTGGCCATCCTGGAGAGCATGGTCCTTAACAGCCACAGCCTCTACCATCGAGTGGCCCAGGAAATCACCGTGGGACAGCTCATCGGGCACCTGCAAGTGTGAGCACACACACACGCACAGGGGCATTTCGCACTCTGACAACGGGGGGCACTGTGGGGGTAACTTAAGAAATTAACTGCAGTGAATTTTGCCATGTTTGTGTGAGTTCAGGATGCTTAGAGCAACCCACTTTTTTTGTAATGTTAACAGATCTGTTAACATGAAAAGACCAACAATATTTAACTTCAGTGTTTAGCAGATGTTACTCAAAAAGGAGTGAATAATGTGCTAAGAGTAGGGACTACTTTCAGTAGCAATTTAATGTACATTAGCTGACCGATTGATTATGTGTATGTGGAATTGAATCAAAACTAAATGAAATGCCCATATTATTTATAATCATTGAATATGTAATCTGTTGTACCACTGTGGGTCACCAGTATGTTTTGGACAACAGAGCTCTACTGCACAGAAAAAAGCTATATTAGGTTTTAGTCACTCAGGTCATGCTTAATTTGCAGATGTAATACGTTTTACCAAAAAGAGCAGCTTCTAAATATCCTGTACCCACCTCCTGTTAATGGTGGTAATAAGAATAATAGTAAAATGATTTGTAAGTCAAGTAGTAAAGTCTGTTGTTTGGAGATTTGTGGAACAAGATGCTTCTAACTGGTTGTTATGGCACTGGACTATTCTTCAGGTCAAACCAGGAGATCCAGACCTATGCTATCGCCCTCATCAATGCTCTTTTCCTGAAGGCACCAGAGGATAGACGGCAGGTCAGTGAATAGCATGATGTGGTGTATTAGAGGAAAGGTCTGAATACACAGAATAGATAGACATAACTTGAATACTAATGATCCATCTTTATAAACATTCATCCATAAAAGACTGACATTTGTGGTTGTACGTTTTTAAATATTGAAGAGCTGCGTCACTCTGGGTGCTAATTTATGCAGCAGTAGTTTAGTTAAGGCTAATCTCATGAGTAGACGTCTGTCTGCCAGCTGTCATGGTGTGAATTCTGTCTGACAGTCATCATTTTAATGACGCGTTCACCCAAAATAGTACTCACCTTGCTTTGAAGTTTGCAAATTTGTTATACTGCAGACTCAGAATACCTAAGTGAGGTTTAGTGGAGTAGACGAGGATGACATGTAATGCATTGTTGAAGAATGTTGAGGAATTACTTAGGCTAAATTTTAATAAAAAGCACTGTGAGAAACAATCAAAACAGGTGTATTCTGAGTCTGAAACCTCTTTGTAGCACAAGTGTACAAAAACTAAAGGAGGGAGTGCTTCTTCGAATATCTTTACCGTACCGTGTGTAACTGATCAGTCTCATAATATCTCTGTTCTGTCTCCGCTCTGCTCTGTCTTGTCCCTGGGTGTGTAATTTCTTTCTGAAATAGATTTATCCAGATTGTACGTAACTAAATGTAATTTGTTTGTTCATTTTAATATAAACCACTAATGTATCTTTGTAACCGAAAAACACTTTCACCACAGTTCTATTAACTTGCTCTCCAATACCAGCATGATAAATTTTTTATTTAAAGGGATGATGATAGATAGGTTTAAAAATTATAGAGCATAAGCTGATTAATTGACATTTACATCTAATTTATAAATTTAATATAACAAACAGCACTTAAACAACATGCAAAGTAAATACAATACTTTAGTGCACGGTGGTAGGATACAAAAGGTACCCTCTTCTTTCGTAACAAGGTGTAAATATGAAATTCTGACCTTTCATCATTTTGATGTTAAACCTAAAGGTGTACAGCAAAAACAAATTATGTTTTGCCTTTTCTACACTTTGCAGGTGACTGTACATTCAATGTCAACTGCAGTTTTTAACCATTGGAGGGCGAACTGAGTCAGTGTAGGGAGGAAAAAATGCAACAGTGGGTCGTAAAGTACAAACCGTATGCAGTCGGCACAGTTTAATTGCTAACAGTTTTAAACATCTGTTGACAGATTAAGTGCATCACTGTGGGGTTATTATTAAAAATGTATATTTAAGGAAAGGTTTTAATTACTTGCTGATTTTTCAAAGACATGACCTGTTGAAAATAATCCTCAAAATTGTTTATTATTTGATAAACCATTGAATGTATGGTCATCAGACATGTACAGTAAGGTACATGAGGTTTTGTAGCTCTATGTCACAAAAAATTTGATTTGCCATGATGCTGTTATTCCACTGCATGCTGTGCTGGTGATTTTTTCCTGTATTCCTGTATCTCATGGTCCATGTGTCTGCACTTTTTGTTTTCATTAATGTTACACCCACGCCCCCCCCCCAACCCGTAGGAGGAGTATACTAACACGCTGGAGCAGCCCCTCACTGTGAGTACACATCCCTCAGCCTCTCATACCACTGTCCTCTCCACCCGACAGCCCTTCTCCTCCTTCACTCTCTAGCTCTTTCAGTGTCATGCATAATCCATGCAAATTAAGATAGAACCATAACTTGCTGCAGCGGCAGACAGACGCTGTTTAGAATTAGACTTTTTTTTTACAGAAGGCATGACAGGCAAATGATTCAGAAGAGTGATGGAAATATAGCTTGCCAAATATTTCAGTAATTGTTTATATTTTTCTGTGGAAAGACTTGATTTCATTTATTTTGTCATGTAGTAAAGCAGCTTCAGTCATGTGACCTATATGTTGGATTTTTGTATCTCTTAAATCCAGGAAATGGCAAGCTCTTTGGCCCAGAAACACCTGCGATCCATCATCCTCAATGTGAGTATCAAGTCGGAAACTAGCTGGCTATTATGCTTTAAGACAGCTGTGAAACCTCCAGTTGTGAACACAGGATTTGAAGTGTTCCCAGAGATTGTATTACTATTAAAACTGTCAAACTATAAAATACAAAAACAATTCCTGACAGTTCTCTCGTGGGTTTGGTGGTCACTGGGGAATGATGGTTTCATCCCTAAGACAACTAGTTCAGTAAGTGGAATTGTACTCACTTATAGACAGCTGTTGCAGAGAACCAGCAAATGTAATATGACATGAAGTCCATGAAGTGGAAGAAAATCTGCTCTGAAAATGATTTCTTCTGGCACTGACTCTTCTGGTGTGCCTGACTGAACTAGCTGCAAATGTCAGTGAGGAAGATGTTGCACTTCTGCCTCCTTGATCAAGGACACATCCTGGAGCTGCTCCAGTAATGTGTGCTTTGATTGAACTAAAACCAGCAAGTCCATGAACTGTCTGATTGCCTTTTTGATGCTCTCATCCCCTATTTTTATGTCTTACATCTGTTATAGAGCCACAATATTTATTTTGCTCTTTTGCAGTTGATCATTCCTGCAGATATTAAACACTGAGCGTAAACAATCTGGCTTGGTTAGGCTTTTCTTTTATGTCAGGTGGATTCTGCTTTCAACTCAAGGTTGTTCTTTTTCCAGCATGTTATAAGAGGAAATCGACCAATCAAAGCAGAAATGGCACATCAGTTGTATGTGCTGCAGGTGCTGACCTTTAACCTATTGGAAGAGAGAATGATGACCAAAATGGATCCTAATGATCAGGTAAAGATTTCAATAGTGATGTTTTTATAATGTGATGTAAATTGTGATTAAAATGCTTCCTGTATCACTCACTATGTGCAGATAAAAACACTTCACACTAAATGTGAAAGAAATTTTAACACAAATTATTATTTGCGGTATGTACAGCTGAACAGATGTAAAACCAGTTTACAGTGATCTGCAAGGTCAAACTGCACCTGCTGTATCTCAGCTTGACGGGACCAGACGGGAACATAATTTCAATTTTTTTATTTTTTAAAATAAAATTGTTTTCTGCCATCTGTTAACCACTGATATACCTATCTTTCTTTGGTTTCCCATATTATTTTCCTGTTGTGATGTTAAAAGTTTTGCTCATATCTTGCTGTGACTCAGGCCCAAAGAGATATCATTTTTGAGCTGCGTAGGATCGCGTTCGATGGAGAAAATGACCCGACTGGCACAGAGAAGAGAAAGGCCATGTACACAAAGGACTACAAGATGCTCGGTTTCACTGTGAGTCTCCATTTTAGATATCATTGATTTCAGACTCAGAGAAATTTGTGTAAAAATCAGATTGAAATTAACAGTAACATTTTTTCAAACTACTATTGTCTCCTTTTTCACATCACTTCTGTTGAAATGCAGAACCATGTGAACCCGGCCATGGATTTCACCCAGACCCCTCCAGGGATGCTGGCTCTGGACAACATGCTGTATCTTGCCAAGGTTCATCAGGACACATACATCAGGGTTAGTTTTGGCCTCAGGCATGATTTTGCTCAGCTCATAGAAGCGGAAAAGTCTACCACACCTACAATAACATGTTTGCTGTCTCATGACAGATTGTCCTAGAGAACAGCAGCCGAGAGGACAAGCATGAATGTCCCTTTGGCCGATGTGCCATTGAACTCACTCGAATGCTGTGTGAGATACTTCAGGTTGGAGAACTACGTAAGTAGATCTTTATTTGACTGCATGGCTTTTATTTTTATTTATTATATTGAAATTGATCTAAAATAGGATAAAGTTAGAAATGAGAAAAAAAGTACTCACTAATTGGGCTTTTTCATTTCATTTTCAAATTCCTCTCTGTAGCTAATGAGGGCTGCAATGACTATCACCCCATGTTCTTTACCCATGACCGGGCATGGGAGGAGTTCTTCTGTGTCTGCATCCAACTGCTTAATAAAACCTGGAAGGAGATGAGGGCCACAGCTGAGGACTTCAACAAGGTCTGATATTAAAGTACCCCCATAGCCATCTTTAAAACCTTTTCATGAATATATTATAAATACAGTTAATTACTTTTCATATTTATTAGCAAATGTTAATATGGTTAGAAAACTAAAATCCAAATCTTGTTTATTAAACCTGCTGCTGATGCCACACATCAACATTTTGGCATCATAATTGTACATATATGTGGCTACTGTACAGAGCTGCTATCATAGTGGTTGCTGACTTTAAGTCTAAGCAATGTATCAAATGACTATATATTTATATATAGGTTTCATCTTATTCGTTTTAATAAAAAGCCTAAAAGTCATCATGCACTGCTAGTCAAACAGTCCAAAGTGGTAAAAGGATATACTGTGCTGAGATACTGTAGTTGCGTCAATTTTTATCTTTTGTTTGTGACTGAACGTCCTGCTAAAGAAGACAGTAGGAAGGTTTTTAGCTTTATAAATAATGCATGACAATTACATTCCTTGTCTGTCTCAATTGAAAATACTTTGTAAAGATGAAAACATTTGAATCACTCACTACTTATCTAGACAGTTGGTGCAAAATAGAGTAAGAACATTAAGTATATATTTAAAATATTGATGTCTTCAGATAGGAGAAAATGTCTGTCTGGCAGCAGAGTGAGTTTTTAAATTGCAAAATAATGGTTCTGAGAATAACAATTTAAATAATATTTA
The DNA here is from genome assembly GCF_033026475.1 of Channa argus. Classification (NCBI taxonomy): domain Eukaryota; kingdom Metazoa; phylum Chordata; class Actinopteri; order Anabantiformes; family Channidae; genus Channa; species Channa argus. Next base: position 12,262,596 of record NC_090201.1, on the reverse strand, counting down.
TGACTTAGAAATTTCTCTGCCACCTGAAGCGAATACGATACATTCATTACCTCTCACTACTTTTCTGTTTCATTTTTCCTCACTCATCTTGCATATGTGTGTTACCCCGGACCAGGTAATGCAGGTGGTCCGTGAGCAGATTACAAGGGCTCTGGCGATGAAGCCATCATCTTTAGACCAGCTGAAGAATAAATTGCGAAGCCTCAATTACTCAGAGATCTTGCGTTTGCGGCAGTCTGAGAGAATGAGCCAGGATGACTTCCAGTCTCCACCTATCATGTATGTCTGTATTTACACTCCCAAATTGTAGTTTTTTAACAAGCTTGTTTCTGTCAATGCATTCAATGAAGCATGGCCTTCCCCTGAAATGGGGGTTTTAACCTCAGCAACAGACAGCATTGCTTCTCTAGGCTCAAATTCCCACCCATCTCTGTCCCTACAAACAGAATGTGCATGTGTGTTTGTCTGTATTGCTCACGTTGTTTTGTGTTGCAGTGAGCTGCGGGAGAGAATTCAGCCTGAGATCTTAGAGCTCATCAAGCAACAGCGACTTAACCGGCTTTGTGAGGGAAGCTGCTTCCGTAAACTTGGGAACCGCCGAAGGCAAGGTACATACACTATCCATACAATCAGTTAGATTTTTATCTCAGAGGCAGTGCTGCTGCTGAGCATTATGTTATCTGCCTCTTTTGTAGAGAAGTTTTGGTTCTGCAGACTCTCACTGAATCACAAAGTGCTACACTATGGGGACCTTGACGAATCACCTCAGGGTGAAGTGCCTTTTGAGCTACTCAGTGACAAGAGTAAGATATTTTGAAACGTTTTTTTTTTTTTTTCTTTAAGTGGCTTCTTCTCCCAGATCATGACTTTTCATAACACACAATGACAAGCAGACCGTAATGTACAGTATGTGTCAATGGTCTGACTAAACTTCTAGAATTATTTGTGTTCATAATAGTTCCGGTCTCAGATATCAAGTCTGTGGTGACAGGGAAGGACTGTCCTCATATGAAAGAGAAAAGTGCTCTCAAACAAAACAAGGTAGTGTGTTATTTACCTTAAATAAATCTTATCATTCTAGTCACATACTGTAGCTCTTCTCTCTTTCTTTGCTTTCACTCACTGCTGTTTGGCTTTGCTCTCTAAGGAGGTGCTGGAGTTGGCCTTCTCTGTCCTCTATGATCCAGATGAAACACTGAATTTTGTTGCACCCAACAAGTATGAGGTAGGCTTATTCTTACCAACCCCCAATTATTATCTGACTATCACCTGTTCTCTGCAGCTTCACATGTCACTGTCATCAGATCTTTTATGTCATTGTTTTGCTTTTATGGGCAAAACAGCTTTAGTTCTGTGGGGACAGTTTCATTGTCCTCATTCAGTTTTCCAGCAGCAGGTGTCTACTTTCAGTGCAAAAAAGCACAGATAAACTTTCTGTATGCTATGTTCCCATCAATAAACAGTAGCCAAAGTTAGAAACTAGCTGATGAATATAGTGAAGAATTCAGCATCTAAAGAGCCCAGTAGTTTCCTCAAATTTGGTGCCAACCAAAATCAACTAAAAGATGAGCAAATTTTTTTTACTCAAATTAGTTTGAAGGAACAAAGAACCAATTAATGCTATATTGTATTTGATATGTCAACTTTAATTGCTAGATGATGCCTAAGGACTTATTGAATATGATTTCTTACATAGCAGAATACAGCTGCACTGACTGGAAATTTTGTGTGTGCAATGTTTTTGGAGCAGTACTGCATCTGGACTGATGGCTTGTGTGCGCTTCTGGGCAGAGAGATGGGCAGCGACCTGACACGCAGTGACCTAGATACTCTCATCAGCATGGAAATGAAGCTCCGCCTCCTCGACCTTGAAAACATTACAATCCCCGAAGCCCCACCCCCTGTGCCGAAGGAGCCTAGCTCATATAATTTCACCTACAACTACAGTTGAGGTGTGTGTGCATGTGTGTGTGCGTTTGTGTTTGTCAAGGATAAGTACTGTATACTCGACTTTTTGATGAATTTAGCGGCAGATGTGCCAGGAATGACAACTTTTTTTTTTTTGACTTTCAGAACACTGGAGACCTTTCCCCATCCATGTTTGTTATGCTATATGATTTATCAAACAGTGGAAATGTGTTTTATAGCTTCATGGGGAGGTCAAAGGTTAGGGTCCAGCTTGTAAAGGTTTAGTGGTTGAATCTTATCTTTGCAGTTTCCAGGCAACATCCTGATTTGTACAGTTGATTTGTGTACTGTGTCTGATGGTGAAAATGAATGGAAGGATCTAAAACTTAGTGTTCTCTTAAAAAAAGATAAAGAATGATGTAACTACTATAGAAATTTTAAATGCTGTGTTTGCTTCAATTCTGTCTGTATAGACACATGACAGACGTATAGGAAGATGTTACACAGAGTGGGCTGGACCTTATGATGGCTGTTGTCATGGGGGATAAAACATGATATTACTGATAAAGGGATGGCCTCCCTAATCAATTCATTATGCAGTTCCCCACTGCAGTATATATGCAGATATGTGATTAACATTTCAGTATTCAAGACCTGAACAGCTGAGGCAAGTGATTAGAGTAATCCCTATTTGGCATGGTGTTTGTTACTGTTCTCATGTCTCTTATACTATGACAGGACAGCATAGGGGTGAAACCAGCAGTAATAGTAAAATTTATTTTTCATTCAACAGATTATTAATAAAATGGGAGAAAAGGCTAATTATTAAATAGTGAAAAATCATTAATTTTATTGTGCCATGACAACACTAAACCAGTGATGGCTTCTGTTAAGTTTGCATTTATGCTCCAGTATTTTATTTTATTTTGTTAGCTTTTAAGGGTCAGTAAATATTCCACTAAACTGTTGATTTGCAGTGATATGTGGAAAGATAATCTTGCCTATCCTCTGAGTGTTTTTCACTGTGAGGTCTGCATGTGTATGTGTGAAAGTTTTGAAAGTTGGTGTACATTTTTTTTTTATGTTATGAGAGATTTTGACCCTAATGCTGAAGGAAGGTGTGATATCCAACACATTGAATGACATGAATGATACAATTTTTTTTTTTAGCAATTTCATAGTCACTGCATTGCCTTATTAATCATACACTCACTATATCTTTGACATAACATTAGCATTTATAAACAGTACATGAAAGGACACATTATAACACACTATAATGAATTTGTCGCAGATGTAGGGTCATTTTATCCTTATTCATAGTTGTACAACTACCTTCTTAAATTAAGCATTTATAAACAGTTAATGAACACTTCATAACATGGTTTTAGGCATATATAACATCTTCAGTAGTTATCAATGTGTTATTTTAGGCTTATAATACTTTACAGCATGTTACAAGGCATTTATTAACTATTTACATGTTCTGTATGATGTAAATGTGCAGTAAGATTAAAAGTGTAGCTGTATTTTAAACTACTGAAAAAAATATATACAGTGTATAAATACACTGTATATAATTTTACAACTGTTAAATACAGTGTTTGCGTTATATCTGCTACCATTACAATGTATTATGAACCCCATATTAATTTTTCATAGAATATTTCTTAGGTTATTTATGCTCCATTGGGTTTGGGGTTAAAGTCAAGTGTTACCATATTTGGAAATATTACAGTAAAATATAGTGTTTATCTTCACTACAATGTTTTAGTTTTTCCTTTTAAACATATCCCTTTTACATTTTAGTAGCATTTAATGCCCCTAGTGATTAAATGAAGCAGCAGTTTCAAGACCTAATTTCAGACTTTGTGCATAAACAAAATTAAATGGACAAAAGAGCAGCTCTGTTGATTCATTAACATGCCAGAAGCACCACTCTCAAATGACAGGCCAAAAACAGCTGAGTGACATGGCCGTGGGCATCAGGAGCATGTAGTAATGTTCATACATGAGCATACACATAGTGTGCTTTGTAATAAATGATAGTACTATTGTTTAATATAATTTGTTTAATATTATTCCACACTGTAACTGGTTCGAAACTTTTGTGTATTTTATTTATGGCACCTCACTTCTAATCTGGTACTAATTACTGCTCTCATTTATTAATGCAGAAAAAAGAATTATATTTTTGTAAATGATAGTATAATCTTTCGTAGTGATATTGAGCTAACGTAACATTTTCACTGTGCATCACTCTGTACAGTACATTCAACATACTCATTACTGTGGACGTTGTTTTTTTCAACCATGTTTTCATACTACAAATGGCTTATATCATGTACTGTAGGAATGACACCCACTCCAGCACCTAATGATGATGTCACTGTTGATATAATAAAAATATGTTACTGTCTTATGCAGTTCGTGAACGGTAAAAGGTCTTTTTTTATTATAATGTCATAATGTTTCATTAACTGATGCTGGAGAGTTTAACTACTGAAGGTTGTTGAAAATGTTTTATATTGCAGTTCTTATTTAAATCTTACACTGCTTTCAGAAAATCATAGCTACAGCTAACTAAAAATTACTACAGTGACTGAAGGATTGTTGTTTTGGATGTACTTACAGTATGACTTGAAGTTTTCACACCTCTTTTATGTGACTTGCTAAACTATTTATTTACACTTGCTATTGATAGTAAAGAATGACTTCTTGTTGGTTGAAAAATAACATTAAATCCTAATATGGTATAAGTACAGTATAATGTATAATACAGTATTTTGTTGCCTTATTAAAGAAGATGTATGAAGTTTTGTCTGAATTAATACAAAGTCTAATTACTGGGAAAAGTTCATTTTCACTGGCTATTGATTTGATTTGATGACCCACCTTATGAAAATTAAAGGTCCAGTCTGCAAGCAAATCCACCAAAATTGATGGTTTGTTTAAATAATTTAATTAGCAAATGTGAGTTCTACAAAGTAAACAAGCAGCTGTTTTCTCTCAAATAACTGAAAAAAGCCGGTGATGTAACAAGTATCACTAAGAAAATGTGAAATTCCATTATTACAGTACAGCCAAACATATCAAAAGTAAAAGCAGTCTATCAAGCAGATGGCTTGATAGGCTAATTTTAATCTAACTTCATTAAGTCATTTATATGTAAAAGCATGAAATTATCATCATAATATGAATTATTAGTAAAATTATCAAGTTCAGCTGGCAAAGTACATATTTGTCTGACATGCAATATAGTATAATTTATAAAGTAACAAGATACTAAGTAGGTAAAGTACCAAAATATTAATTTTGCTGTTAGGCAGGAAGCAAATGCTGTTTAGAAAAGTGTATTTTATACTGAAAACTTACTCTGGTTGCTGAAACCTCAATTTACCTGAGACTGAGACTTTTCATTCCTCATCTATTAAAGAAGTTATACTAGGAAGGGATCTCTTAACTTCCCGTATGGAGATGAGGATTGCTTAATGTGACCAGTACCTCGGTGTACAAATCGGACTATTGCATCAAGCCTTAAAAACATATCAGCTTACATTTTAACCTGTTTGATGCCTCTGCTCAGTTCCAGGTCTTTTCCAGCAGGGGACACACTGTGTCTTGTTTTTACTGAGATGTCCTGAGCTATGATCACATTCAATCCTACTGTGCAACAGCAACTGCATACAGATAAAGGATTTGTTGCTGCAGGTGAATCAGTAATATGTAATCTATTATGTAGAGAGGTTGGTTTAAGGTCCTTCATCTATCGTGCTATGTTGATGCTAATGTGAATGCTCAAGATGAATTGATCTGTTAAAAATAATTATATTTTCAGTAACATTTAAACTCAGTTTGTGTTGTGGAAAAACAGAATTAGGCAGTATAATTGAGTAAATTAAAAAGATTTTATTGTATAATAGCTCAAAATAGAATTTAACACAGTCACTTTTAGATCACTTTTATGCCAAAAGAAGATGTGGGACATTATGCAGAGAATCTGGATGAATATACTATATATGTACTGCAAGATGGAAAACCCTGTCCAAGGTACTGAACGCTAAGCAAAAGGTTTGTTTACATCAATCACTTTGACTTACAGAGCCCAAACAAGCAGGGATTTCATTCAGTATCAGTCTCAAGGCAGACTTTATCTGCTTGGAGAAAGTATGGTTCAGTCTTTGGAGCATGTAGCCAGGAATATATGCCCTGGAGGTCTGAGCTGCTCTCCTCTGCAAATATCTGTCCCTGGAATGAACCAGGTTTTCTTTAGTTTCAGTCCAGTGGTTATCAGTAGCTCAGACTTGTTTGTTTCTCCGCTGTTTTGCTCTGAGCAGCAGGAAAATGATTGTCCATTTTTTATCCCTGGTTACGATTTAGGCATTTTTTATAATACATCTTAGCACACCAACAATGTCAATATATACTTTATACTGTAGATAAAATAAATACAAATCTCTTTCTAGGCCACGGCTCTGATCTACTGCATGACTCCTTTTCTTCTAGCTGTGATTCACAAAGCATATATTTGACATTTTTTACCTCTGTATGGGTGCACCAACATTTTGTCTCCACTTTAATGTGCACAATTAAGCAGTGTTTCAGTCTGCTATGGCAGATGTTTGTTGCTTCCTTCTGTCTTTTGATTGATGATTAGGGCCTTGGGACAAGTGATGTCCTGAAGGGGGGAACTACGAAACTTTCCTACGCCCTCACTGAGCTCAGTGTCCCAGACCTGGCCTGCCAGCAGCAGCAGTATGAATGCGAGGAGCAGAAGTGTAACAGCTGTGGAGGTCAGCTCTGGGCTTAGCTGAAGGCTGGGCTGAGACTCCGGGATATCTTTTGTCCTGAATGAAACACACTGAGGTTTTCTGCTCTCTCTTGATCTCCTGCTGACATGCTTGGTGCCCTCACTGATCCCTAAATGTAGACACACGCGGTAAAATGTCTCTGCCTGCAGGTGGGTCAGGTTGAAGCTCTGTGTGCCTGCCAGGATACGTGTGGTATATGTAGGCATGTGGGCATTTGAGTAAATAGCTTGCCAGGATAGACGAGTTGAGTGGTGGTTGTGCCCATGTTGCCAGTACAGGATAGCATAGTGTTCTCCGAGCTCCCTCACCTCCAACCTGACATCTGATCTGAATAATGGAAATACATTTAAATTAGCAGCCATAGCCCTTTTTCTTTTCCTTTCCTTCCTACGCACACCGACAGTAACAGTGCGTGTATCTGCTCCCAGTATGTTCTCAGCTACACAGGTGTACAGTCCTGCCTCACTTGGAGTAATCTTGGTTATCTCCAAAGTTCCCTCAGGAAGTACCCGGTAGTGCTTAAAGGGTATACAGGGAATTCTATCTCGAACTGGTTTGGTAGACATGCTGGAGGTGGATGTGTGGTTGAATCCCTTGGATGTTGGCAGGCAGGTACCACGTAAACCTTTGGATGCAAGGCTCAAGGCAGGACCAAGTTTCAGCCCAGATGGAGTCACCCAGTAGATTTCAGGCTGTGGATCTGCAAGAGCTCTGCAGTGCAAAACCAGTTTGCCTCCTTCCTTCACCCCTACGTAAAAGGGAAGGGAGCTGGTGGGGATCATAGGTAGGCAGGAAGCTGCCATTTCCCGGGATGATACCTCTCTTACTCTGCGAGCTCTCAGCTCCGGAGGTTCAGAGCACAAGGTGGCCTGGGGTTGGATGAAACGCACAGTGTGAGCCATTTGAGTGTCTGTTTTTGTGTCTCTCTCAATGTGAAAGTGGGAGGCCTCCTCAGTGGCCCAGTGAAACAGGCAGTCACATCGAAGTGGGTTGGAGTGTAGGCTGACCTCCTGAAGACTTGGCAGGGAGAGCATGACGTGCTTGTGCAGAGCGCTCAGAGAGTTGGAGTTGAGCATGAGGCTCTCCAGCCTGCTCAGCTGGAGGAAAGCCTCCGGATGAATGTAGGACAGATGGGGGTTGTTGGTGATCTCCAGCTTGGTGAGCTCAGGAAGATTCTCCAGGGCGGCTTTCTCAATAGACACCAGCTCCTCCATGTTGTTTAGTCCGAGCTCCTTCAGGTGGATCATGTCTCGGAAATCTCCTGTCTCAATCAGTTTGATGCGGTTCTTGTTGAGGTCAAGGAACTTCAGTCCTGGGACTCTCTTCAGGGCCTGTGTGGGCACCTTGGTCAACAGGTTATCATAGAAGGAGAGGCTCTCCAGCCTGTCCAACCCTTCCAGTGCTTTTTCAGCCAGGCCTCTCAGGCCCATGCCACCAAGAACAAGACTCCGGAGCGATTTTAGCGCGAGGAAGCCTCGCTCAGGGAGAGCCTCCACAGGGTTTCCGCCGAGCATGAGAACTTCCAAGCGGGGTAAAGCCCTAAACCACTGTGGCTCAACAGTGGTAAGTCTGTTGTTGTTGATATGAAGGCGCAGTAGGAAGTCCAGACCATTGAAGGCTCCAGGGGCGATCGAGTGTAAGTTGTTGTGGCTGAGAAAGAGTTCCTGCAAAGCTGGTAGTGAGGAGAAGGAAGCCTCAGGTAGGTGAGTAAGATGGTTTTCTTCTACGTGTAGAGACAGCAGAGAGGAAAGGGAGGAACTCTGAGTAATTTTTTTGACTTGACTGAAGCGATTCTGGGAAAGGTCAAGATCAGTGAGGTTGGGCAGTCCATGCAGCACCGCAATGTCTAGCTCTGACAAGAGATTACTCTGCAGGAGCAGGGTGTGTGTGTTTGGAGGTATGGGCAAGGGGAGCTTGGTCAGCAGCAGGTCATTGCAGTCCACAGTGGGAGCTTCATGGTAGGCTGAATCAGGGGAGAACCATGGCTTGATCTGACACACACATCGCACAGGGCAGGACACATGCCATGGTAGTGCGTGGGGTAGCGAGGCCAGGACGGCAGGCACACACACGCTAACAAACACACACAGGAGACGCTGTGACCCTACAAGCACTGATGTCGGCCTCATAATCCTCACAGATCACAGGAGCTGATTCAGACAAGGTGAAGAAGAGTTTGTTATGAGGGTGTGAGATGAATCATTTGGACCAGAGCTCTGTGTTAAGTCGTGTTATTAACAGTTTAATGATACGTGTGAAAACTGTGAAAGGTGGGCCTGATGGTTCAGCATCATTATACATAAATAATTAGAGAAATTGTACTGTTGACAGCATTCTACAGAGGTTTGAATCAGAAATAAAAAACTGAGATGTGCATATTCCCTTTGTAGTCTAGCTTGGCTCTACTATAGCAAGAAACGTGCTATGGGTGGCTCTGATTGTAGTGGTAGGGCAGCAAAATGGCTGTAGTTTGATGAAAGCCTTTGTTGTTACACCATCGATCTCACATCTTGGTCACAGGTGGAGGATTCATAGCTCGCTGTGTGGAAGCTCACTGTTTTTTCAGAAAAAGAGAAAGAGAAAGAAAATATTCAGGGAGAAATAGAGAAAAACCCTAAATGACTAAATACTAAAATCAACAGCTTTATTCAGTATGCTATATAAGAACATCTTTTAAAAGCACTATACTGTATCGTAACAATCCCCAAAGCTGGGTGTTGGTGCATTTGTTAAAAAAAATGCAATTGAGGCTTTAACAAGGTCACATGGATCTTATTATGCAGACTCATAACAGCAGAAATTTTATGCAGCTAAGGATGGATGAGGACAAATATACAGGGGAGGAGAGTCACTGTTTTGGCTGTAGCAGCACATGTACACATGGAAAGAGAACAGACAAAAAGATAAAGAACAAAGGCAGAGAAAAAAATGCGGGAAAGAAAATGGGAATAGAACAGAGGAAAAACAGTTCCCTGCTGTAATCTACAGTGTTATCTTTAGCCTACAGGAGAATAGGTAAATAGGAGTCAGCAGTGAGGAAATCATGTAGTATATAAATATTTCATGTCAGTGCTTCACATTCAGTATCTGTTAGAACCTAGCGTCCCATAAATGGTATTTATTATATAGCAGTTTAAAAGACCCCATGGATGCTTTATATTATCAGCCTCCTGTAGTTATGGCTATAATGGGAAAGTGTGTGAATGCAGCTGCTGCTGGAGCAAATACACAAGAAGGTGCACACACACACACACACACACACACACACACAGAAAATACATCAGAGTTACATCAGTGTTTACTCTAATAACATTTGGCAGACATTTCCACTCTGCTCAGTATTCATGGTCAGATTTACTGATCATACACATTCAGCGGGATTGACATCATACCAGTAATTAGCCAAGCAGTGGAGCAGAAACACCATACAAGGAAATATGTGTTTTTTTGTCCCACAAATGTCAGCTTGTTCTTCATAAAACATTGAAATTTAAATATAGTATATAGTTGGATATAGGATATAGTGGAATGTAAAATAGAGGAAAAGCAATATAGAGTAGTACAACCCTGTTTCCAAAACTGTTGGGATGCTGTGTAAATGAAGGGAATACAAGAATTTGAAAGCTATATTTTGTAAATAGTACAAAAACAAAATGTTGAAACTGAGAAATTGTATTAATTTTTAAAAGCACTATGCTCATTCTCAATTTGATGCCAGCAAAATGTTTTTAAAAAGTTGGGACAACAACCTGTTTCCCACTGTGTTGCATACCCTCCCCTTTTACCAACATTCCATATGTGTTTGGGAACTGAAAAGGCTAGTTGCTTTAGTTTTATAGCAATTCTTTTCCCAGTTCTTGCTTGATATAAGACTTCAGCTGGTCAGCTGAACAGTTGGGGGCCTCATTTGCCATATGTGTTACCTTATAATGTTTTGAGCAGGTGACAGATCTCAAATACAGATGATCAGTTTAGTACCCAGACTCTTGTACTACAGAGCTCTTCTGTTGTAATAGGTTGTCAGCCCTACTGAATAACTGAGCATATTTGGGATTCTCTTTTAATGCCACATGGCATGTCATCTAATTTATGTCTTTATAGCATTTTCAATGAAAACAGATATAAACTAGTATAGAATAGATTATTTGCAATTCATGCATTCTGTTGACACATTGCCCCAAATTGTGAAGTGGAGTTTCTTTGTTAAAATGCCATGGTATTTTTTAGTTTAATGAAATCCATTTTAATCAATTTGAGGCAAATTGAGGACACAGGCACATGAGTTCTGCAATGACATTCAGTCACAGTGCTATGGCATTTTAGTTATTGTAAATGTAACTCCCTTCTGCTCTTTTCCTGCAAATTGTTAATTGCAGTAAAACCACTGTGGACTGTGGAACCAAAACATTGAGCTGACAAATATATCACAATGACGCTAATTAGGTTTTTAACTAAATGAGCAACACCTTTTAGATTACATCACATTACAATTAGATCCATTATTAATACATTGTAAAAATGTTCATCATATTAGAGGAAATCCACCTCTAACATAAGGAGCATCTTCTTTGATACCACCACCAGGGAGAGATTTTAGTTACCTTAATGACCAGCAGCTGGTTGCTAGATGGCTTTTTACACACAATAGATGGACATTGCATCACTCCATTGCAGAAATCTGATCATTCTTTCTCAGTAAATTGTTGAAAATCTAATGTCACTGGTGCAGCATTAATTATAGGGATACATTCATCACCCAGCAGTAAACAACAAATTCAAATTCAACTTTTTCAGGGAAAAATCCATCAATCACATTTTTTGTGTTAGTAATTCTTGGCCTTGTGAACCGAATATTTCTTGATAGTTAAAGTGTGTTGTTTTTGTTTGTTGTAGGATTATTCATATTATAACTATAGTGAGTTGTAAATTGACTTGTTTAGTAAATATATCAAAAGTGAATTACAATTTGCCATACACACATTCACTGTGATGAGTTACCTTGCAAGACAACTGCACCCTCAAGGACACTACGAAGTAGATATTTGGAGAGTGATGTTTTACAATCATTTGTCTAAATGTTATTTTAAATATATTTTGGCTATAGGTTAGAATAATGTCAGCAACATAAATAATAAGCACAAAACACTGACAATCATTAGTACTTGTATCATTTTTGGAAAATCTAAAGCATGAGAAACAGAAACACTGAGAACCCATGCAAGGCTTACTTCATAGTTTCCATGGAAACAAATCTCCCAGTTCTGTCTCTGTGTCAAGATATTTACTTTGGAATTTGTTTTCATCCAATCTGTGTATCGTGGATAAAACAGCTCTGACTGGACCATGGAAACATACATCATGATGACATTTCTGAAACTAGGAAACTGCATTTCCTCCTCCATTTACCTCCATTCATTCTACAAAACAGTTCACTTTCTGTGACAAAGTCGTCATTAAATTAACTTTTAATCTTTCCTGACGTGTGCAAAGTCTTTTCATCCTGCCAGCTGGTGGATAAAACTCAAACATCTGCTACTGAGGTCTGCAGCCTGCACGACTACCAGGAAGTACAAATTTGCAGCTTTTGTTGGTACAGACGCTTGCCAAGTTTCTTCCAATAACGAGGTGAATTAATTGACATTCTCAGTTTAGTTCATTTATTGAGAGGAAGAAAAAGCTATTAGCATTCAAACATCATGTAGTTTAACTGTATGAGCATCACTTTGTGTATGGATATGCTTGTTTGCACAGTATGCACACAGTATGCAAGCACTAAGTCAGACTAATATGTAAGCTGTAACAGTGAAAACACAGGAGCAGGTCTTATATCCTGGGGCTCACTCTCACTCTTCTATCAGCTATTCACTTTTATCTCCACTCTCTCATCTCTTCATATGCAAACTCCTCAATAATGCATTAATCGTTTAAGTTTGATGTGCCCCATTTTTGTCATTTGCTCAGAAAAGCTCACAGTGTTTTTCACAGTTCTAGGAAAGTAAAAACATGTGCCAAAAAAATGTGTGAATATATACGAAGGACTATCTACCTTAGAATTTAAACCGTTCAGAAAAGGAACATAAAGTAGTAATGACTCAGTGGGTAATTTCATAACTCTGCCTCATAACTCTGCCCTAACTCTCCAAAATCTTTTGCTTTCTGAGTTAAATGTCTTTGAAACTTTAGATGACTGCACCGTAGCTCACTCAGAACATACAGATGAGGAATAATTAGAAAATGACAAAGTTGTGCTGACCCTCATCCAAAATTGTTCAAACACCATATACACTTTCAGGGGCCAATATGCTGCAAATGGTGTTTTTCATACTTTACAAAGACATTTTATAATAGGCACTTCTGACAGTTTTATGACATGTGCTGTAACATACAAAACAAATACTTGGTTAATTGAGAATTTAATTATCATGTTAATTAACCATGATTTCAGATTGTGTTGTTTGTGGAAGCCCTAATCCAGATCAATCCCTTAGTAATGGATTATTGTACATGCACCACTTTAATCTTAATTTTTACCTTGTCCGACTATTACATCTGTTGTGTGGCACACAACACAGTAAAGTTTAAGACAAACCTTGAGTGCCACTTGCTGTAGTACAGTATAATGTGCAAAATTACGGTGCAGTAACAACAACATTATTTACTGTACTGTAATCTACTACATTTTGCCTCTTACAAAAGCTGTTTTGCTCTGCTGAAAATCAATCATTTTCCCTGGTGACTTTCACATACTTACTTAAAACATGCAGCATAACTCTGAGTCAGTCTATCCACATTCACATATCATGGGTTTTTTTTTATTTTTGTCCATTATTGAAAATGATTATTGCATATATACATACATACAAACATACATACATACTTTAAATAGACCTATTTCCTTCCTCCCACATATTCACTCACACACCCAGTTCCTCTGCATATTTGCTAAATCTTCACTAGTTAATGTACTCGTGTGCACCATTAATCAAAAAATAATCAAGCACATTGGACATTACATTAGTTTGATTACCTTTGTTTGACTTTCTTTTTTTCTTTGTGTCATTTATCATTTTTACTTTAATGATTAGAACTATATGACATACAGTTAATAGGGGACATAGTAGAGGAAAACCATCAAATAAAAATGTACAGTCAGATTAGAAAATGAAGGATGCACACAAACACCCACTCACAGTTGCTTTCTAAGGAGAAAATCATTAACTTTTGGATTTAGTGTACATTCTTTTGGAAAGAACATCCTATACTAGACATACTAAACTACTGTAAATATCATAATGTGTTGAACAGTTCTAGATTTAAGTCAAATAGCTGTGGGCTAATTGATTATATAGTGGTTCCTCTCTTTTAACAGGCAGCTATCAAGAAGTAAATGGCTACTGAGGTGAAAAAGAAATTACAACTATATCATGTTATTGCAGAACTGTTAAACTCATACATGTTTTTCCTTCATACACATCTGACTTTACTTTATTTAATCTAAAAGAAAGAGAGCCACAGCAATGCTTTAAAGGACTAATTGGGAATACGTAGATATAAAGCATTTGAATTTTGTTTGTTTGTGCTTTGCAGCTACAACACAGACACACTGCAACAGGGTGGAATAGAGAGAGAGCAGGCAGGACAGAGGGGTGTATGACAGAGAGAGAGCGGTGCTGGATGCAGATCTTAAAAATAATAATACTCATAATAAAAAAAAAAAAACATTGCCCCGCAGCTGAATTTGTTCCAGCTTGCACCAAGGCACACATATACACAAACTTAAGATTTATTTTTCCTCTCTGCCAAGAGCCACCCTGAAGCCTCTAAATTTCTAACACATGCATACACACATACACACCTGCTAATATCGCCTTTGAATCAATACTGCCTTTACCCCTTGGATGTGCACATATACATGCACAGCTGCATGTGTCTGTGTGACAGTTGCGATGTTGTGTGTGCTTAGAAAATTCAGTCAACATATTACAGGTTTCTTACCGCAAAACAAGGGCTGGCTGACTACATCTCTCTCTCTCTCTCTCTCTCTCTGTTGTTTCTTGCCTTCTCCATTAGCTGTCAGTCTTACGAGTGCTTCACATGCTGGGATGCTTCTTTTTCTTCTTCTCTCTCCCCTCTCTCAATCACACACATTTGTGAAGCTTTTAAGATTCCTGAAATATCACTTCCCTAGCTCTCTCTCTCTCTGTCAGTGGAGCTGAAGAGAAAATTGGCACAGACTGAGCCCCTCTCTCCCTTTCTCTCTCTCTCTCCCTCCAGCTAAAGAGGAGATGAGGTGTGCTCTGCAGCAGAGCTTCTGTCCCTCTCATCCCCAACTGCCTGCCTCACTCTCTCACTCTTTCTCTTCCCCCTGTGTGGGAAAGTGTTGGTTACAGTGTGTTAGTTTTGCTGGATGAGGATTTTTCTTTGCACTTGGTGACATTATTTTTCCTTCAGCATCTGCACATTAAAGACCTGCTTATAATGCTAGGCCATGGACAGCAGGCTACAAAAGGATGTTACTTAAGTATCTCTAGTGCAGCATATATACACTTCAACCAGCATGTTATTCCTTTCTTTAGAGCTGAGGCCGTATATCATCAATAATCAGAAACACTACATTTTTATTTATTTCATATTTATATTTTACAAATTTATTACAAATCCCTAGTGAGAATTGCAGGACACAATTTCACTCACTCATTACAGTCAACTCTGAACTCAGTAAGTGTTTAATGAGCCTAATTATAATAGTACTCCAAAAAATATATACATTATAGATATATTATACTTCTGATACTTGATGTTTGAAGAGGGGGTGTGGATTGGTTTTAGTTATTTTTTTGTTGTTTATTACTTTTCTCTGACTGCAACACTACTATTGTTTCCTGACTGTGTCATTTTTTATATTCTGCTATCAAGCCAGAACGATTCTGCTGACAGTTTCTCTATAATGCCACATTGACAGGTGGTGGCTGCAGTTGGTAATTTATGTATGAAAGAACAGTAATTTAGTCCAGTAGGGGTGCAAATGTTGAAAGATTCTCGGACTTACTGCAGCCCCTGCAGTATAATTTCAGTAGTATCACCATAGCTCAATAAGGAAAATGTTGTTATATTGAAAGGGGAAAGTAGCACAATTTGAGAGTAGCAGAATGAAGGTAAAGCTTCAGGCTGGAGCAGTAACACGATAAGTGTGAATTTGGCATTGGGAGTGATCCCTCATGGGATTTAACTTAGCAGTAGCTCACACAGCTCGTGTCACACTGGTCCATGACAATGACAGAAACAGTTATTGACAGAGAATACATCATTAATCAAATTATTCTATATGTTGTTTTAGAAAAGCACGCACAAACATATTTACAGCCTTCTCTCAAGCTCTTCCCAACTGTCTTTCAGTTGAGCTTACAAAATGTAGTCTTTGGGATCACACTCACCCCTCTCACAAGGGTTATGTCAGGCCACATGAAGCAGCTGTTTTCAGTGAAAAGCTCAGTGAAAATATCCACTGTGCCCTACCTGCCTTGCACCAGACAGCAGACAAACAAAGTCAGCTATAGACAGGTGAATGTAGTGTAGCATTTTGCTACTAAAAAGCAATTTTTCAGGAATTACTAGATACCAAAATAGAGCTAAAAAAACCCAAACAAACAAAATTATTTAAATTATTTGATGAATGCAAACAATATTCTAAATTAAGACTTTATTAGGGTTATATTAGTTCATGTTAATGAATAATACCAGGACAGTGAGAAAACTCAAAGTTATGTTGAGTTGTGCTTTGCCTTACTAAAGTCTTGCACAAATGGACGATATTACTGCTGAATCCTGATCCCTACATATTTTATCTGCAGTACCAATGCACCAATTACCAACAGAAAGTGGTGGTAATGATTTGACCAGCAGAGGATTCTGGGATTACATATGTCAAATCATCACATTCTGACAAATCAGAAGTGGATAGAACAGTCTGTGTGTGTATTCTGCATTTCTGTGGCTGAGAACATGTTGGTTACAACCATTTATTACAGGCAAACTGTAAATTTTCCGTAGATAAATGTAAGACAATATGTTGTATTTAAAGTGTGGATTGCACATATCATTAGTCAGACGTCTTCAACAACACAACATTGCTGGAAGATGATGAAAACTTGCATAAGAATATGCATATTTTAATTTTAGGACTTAAAAAATTGCATACAGTTGAAGGGCATTTGAAGACAGCTGAATAGAAACAGTGCCTCTGGTTGGTGATTAAAAATACACCAGTGCTGATGTTGAATCACAGAGACTTGGAGCAGTTTTTCCCCTTTATGAAAAAAAAAAACCAGAGATTATACACAAAGTTACTATGTGTCTGAGCCCGTTTGTGTGCTTTGCATTTTGTCTTGAGAAAATGTGAAAATAATTTGAGACACTTGAGACATGATGTGACCTAATACGTGTGTTGTAATTATTCTTCATCAATTGGAAGGCTCTGCATAAGATAGTGATGACTTAATGTCCTGTAATGCTCTGGATGTCATTCAGTTCAAGATTCACTTTTTGCTTTTATGATGATTGACCATTTGCTATATAAAAAACATCCATATGACTCCCTGTTTTTTGGAACGTAGAGAAAAGATCGAAGTCAGTAAAAATACAAAGCATTTTGCAGTTTGAGGCCTCATATCAATTTGTATTAATGTGTTTTTGTGTGTGCGTGTGTGTGTCTGTGTGTGAAACAGTTCTCTCTCTAATGGTTTTCCCCTTCATTTGCTTGATTCATTCAGGAGCCAACATACAAAAGCACACACACCCACATGGCCTGCTGACTGAAAGGCAGCAAGGATAAGTGGTAGCTCACTGAAAGGAAGGGAGAGAGAGGTCGCCATAGCAACACTGGGGGATTGTCGCTTTTATTGGAAAAAGAAAATCAGCTCTCCCAATCTCCTATCTTTCACTCTGCACTCTCTTAGATGTGCTTTCTCTCTGTCTCACCTCACCTGTTCCATCTTCCATCTTCTTCGCCTCCACAACAGGGCATTGTTTAAGTGCATCATGGCATACAAGTTGCAAGTGAAACTGTTAAAATGTGGTATGCTAATGCATAGCAAATAGCATCCTTTCCCAGTCAAAGCATTTCGATTCTGCTCACAGGTGGACTGTTCCTCAGCTGGACCTGGGAACGCTCAAGGACTCAAGGACAACCCTCCCACATCACAGCTAATCGTGTATGTGTAGAAAATGATTGAGAATTTGCTGCCATGGTGACTAGCCCGGCAGTATCTAATAGCAACCGGTTGTTGAGAAGCCTGCAGTTTGGGGGGGGGGGTAGAGATGGATAGAGGGAACTGAACACTAAGTGCTCCTCACATTTTGCACAGCATTCACATTTTAAACACATTTTTACAATATGTGCAGAGTGACATCATACTACATGTACACTTTTAATGGTTTTGGTATTTTACCAGGTAAGAAAAACAGTTAATAAAGGCTTGTTGATATTCATCTGATCTAAGAATAAATTTTTCCTTACTCCTGAACATCTCACACAAAATGTACCCGGATTACTGCCAGCATATTGACTCTCTCTGGTGGTAAAATTTGGAGTTGCATCAAACAATGTGTTTCCTTTTTTAAAAAATGTTTTGTATATTTCTAAATATTTTTAACATTAGAATGTTAAGAACAATAGATAACTCAATTATGTTACATTTGTATTACATTTTTATATATTCTGTTGATGTTGGTTAATATTACTGTAGCAGGGGTGATACTTGGCTATCAGCACCATGTTATATTTAAAGGGTAATGCAACATCATGGACTTTTGCACTGATTTATTGTTACCCCCACTCTCATTTAGCCTGTTAGTGTCCACATTTTGATCTTCGGTGTCCACTATATCTTTTTGTTTCTGTTGTTCCCTGAATGTGTTTATTATTGCCCCAGTACGCTCTCAGTACATCTACGTGCCCTGCATCACTCCCAGAAACCCCTGCTTCTTTATGCTTTACTATCCATTCCATCCATTAATCCCTTGGAGGAAATTTTGTGTTCACTTCTTCTCCCGTTTTGTGTTTAACATGTGTGGGATTTCTTGTTACCTCAGTTAATTAAACTTGATTTTTTGTGATTCTGGTCTGGTGTATTATTTTTTTGAAACCTTAATAAACCCCTACATACACTCACTTTCTGTCACTTTCCTTCTTGGGTCCACCCTTGTACACCAATCCTGACACATGGGGCAAATATTATTCTCTCTTCTCCAACACAAATTCTCTGTCCTTCTTGCAAAGGAGTTTTTCCACTACCTCATTACAACAGCTCAATAATTTTGGTTTTAAAAATGAAAACCTCCTGGACACCTCCTTCTTACAAATGTCACTGGTTTTATTTGTCCTTTTGAGCTCTCTATAATCAATAAGTCATTAACATCTGGTCATATCTCAAATTATTTGTGGAAAAAGCTACTGTTCAAACAAATTCTCAAAGTCCAGTCATGACATTTCCTTGCCCCAGATACTAAATATTTCTAGGTTATCCTTCATGAGTAAGGTCTTATTAAAAGTGCTTGCAAAGCAGCTTACAGTAGAGCCGTCTTTAAAGAAATATACTTGTTTTTTGGCTTTTTGTTTTTTTGATCTTTTATTTTTATTATCTTTTGTTTTTATTGCTATTGTTGTGAAGCTCTCTGACAGGTGTCAACATGACTCTCTGACTCCACAGCTCAACTTGCAGCAGACTGTGATGCACTGCCTGTCATTTCATGGCCAGCAATAAAACTACCAGGTGTATTAAATGTTGTGACTGATACATGTTATACTATGTGGAAAGGATTAAAGTGAATACTGACTACCTGCTATAATTGTATCTTGATGGCCTCTTCAATTATTAATTCACTCTACCTTGATTTTTTAATCTTTGTCCAGTGTTAAATTAGTCACTGTACTTTATTTCTATTTGTGTCTGGCCCAGTCCTCTAATCATAAAACATACAGTATAACAATACTGTATATATTACAATTTCTTTTAACATGTAAAGCATTTCGTGTGTTCGGTTTATAATCAGACCCCTGACTTTGCCTCCACAATGACTTGCTGCAACAAATTACAGATACATTTTTAACTTCTGTTAGAATAAAATTTGGCTTGTAAATGTATCTGCTTTTTCAGAGACAATGTCTTCCCTTTCAGTTACAAAAGTTTCAGTGTTAAACATGTTAACATTTAACATATATAATAATGTGTATTTAGAAATGTGGCACAGCCACTGTAAGACTAATTTTACAATGTACAGCTAATAACAGTCACCAAACAGTTGATCCGTATCCAAGGACAGTCGAGGACAAAGACTCTTTCCATTTTAAATGACAGACTAACAGTAGTAAGTGATATTAATCTGAGGGTGATAAGGCATGAAGCAGAGAGCTTTAGGACAACAGAGTAAACAGTGCTATCAAATGACTTATGTAAATGGAAAATGGTGCAGCTCATATTTTGCTGTCCAGTTACTATTTCGTCTTTACTGACATTCATTCAGAAGGTCCCTGGTCTGACTCGTCCTGCCGGCTGCGGCCTTTCTGGGTGGAGTTTGCGTGTTTTCTTTTTTCTGAGCACTCCAGTTTCTTCCCACAATCTCAAGACATGCATGTTAGGTTAACTGGTCACTCTAAATGACCTGCAGGTGTGAATGTGAATGGTTGTCTGTGTATGTATGTCTCTCTGTGTTGGCCCTAAGATAGACAATGACAGCTGGGATAGGGTCCAGCTCCCCTGAAACCTTGAAAACGATAAGTGCTTAAGATGATGGATGGTTGAATAATTTTATTTACAGATTTTGGAAAAGTTCACTAAACATATAAAATAGTTATGATTTTGAAAAATATGTTAGAAATGTGAAGAATTGTATTAACTAAAAACATTTAATTGATCTTATCCTGTTCAATTCCATTCCATTCAACTTATATATATATAGTGCCAATTCACAACAAAGTCATCTTAAGGCACTTTAGAGAATAAAGTCTATAAAGACTATAAAGATGTAAAGAGAGAACCCCACAAATCCCCCCTTGAGCAAGCCCTAGGCAACAGTGGAGAGGAAAAACTCCCTTTAATGGAAGAACCAGGCTCTGGGTGGGCAGCCTGGTTGAGGTGAGTGGAAAGTGGAGAGAGAAATGAAAAGAGCAACAAAAAGGGACAACAAAATATTGGGCAGGTTGGACCAGTAGCTGCACACTGGAAAACACACAACTCCAAACCGGGGGACACCTGCAGAAAGGGACAGAGAGATGGAGACAGAGAAGGAGAAATACAAATACGGGAGAAAAAAGACACAAGGTTAATGTCATACAGTGGTGACAATTGTAAGGCGAGAGGAGAGGAGACATGCAGGGAAGTGGAGGAAACAAGCTCAGAGCGTCGGAAGGTTGGTCCCCCAGCAGCCTAAGCCTATAGCAGCATGACTATAACTCAGGGTCACGGGGGGTTGAAGCCCATCCAAGCTGTCATCATCTCTCTCTGTCTATCTCAGTGCCAGCACAAAGAGAAATACATACACAGACAACCATTCATGCTCATATTCACACCTACAGGCAATTTAGACCAATTAATTTAACATGCCTGTCTTTGTCTTCTACTTTACTTAGATTCTTGCTTGCCTTGTACCTCACTTGTAAGTCGCTTTGGATAAAAGCATCTGCCAAATGACTAAATGTAAATGTAAAATGTAAAGTCTTTGGATTTTGGTGGAAACCAGAGTACCCAGAGGAAAACCACACAAGCACAGGGAGAACTTGCAAACTTCACACAGAACGGCAACAGTCTGCAGGTTACAGTAAGATGTTTTGCCAACTGTAATAACCTTGAAAATATCAAATTTAATCATATACTATCATTATTAAAAGGCTCTTGAATGTTATCATTGTTGAAACACCGATGATATGATATGACCAAACAAATGAATAGGTTTGACCTTTCACTTTTGCTGAGTGGTCAACATATTTTACAGATAGTGCAGATAAGGAGGAGAACCAAGGAGTATAAAGGATTCTGGTTGCCGTCAGTTCATTGTACAGAGGCAAAATGGGCAAGCTACTGATCTGCGTTGGTAAGCCGAGCTCCTTGCTTATAGAAACTTCTAATTTTTTTATTACACTGTTTATTTTATTTCCGTTTGCATATAATTAAGACTCTTACTTCCTCTGCTACCTTCTCTAATTTTGCCTTTATTCTCTGCAGGACTGGCACTCCTGCTGCACGTGCAGCTGGGTAATTATATCCTCTATCCACCCACTCACTGCTGTTTTAATATATGTAGATGTTTTTAAGTTACTAACATAATGTGGCTGCAATTGTTCCATATTCTACAGGATCATCCTACATCCTCTCCTGTTACTTCACTAACTGGGGACAGTACCGTCCCGGAGCAGGCAAGTATTTCCCCACCAACATTGACCCATGTCTCTGTGACCACCTCATCTATGCCTTTGCTGGAATGGACAGCAACATGATCAAGACCTATGAGTGGGACGATGAGAAACTCTACGGACAGTTCCAGGCCCTGAAGAACCAGTTAGTATCACTCAGAGATAGCAGGACTACAGCACACATGAAAACACACTTAGTTCACACTTTGGTTCATCTAAACACATTTAAGTGTGAGACTTTAAAGTATGTGTTGTTGCTGCTTGCAGGAACAGCAACCTGAAGACTCTGCTGGCCATTGGAGGATGGAACTTTGGGACTCAGAAGTAAGTTATGAAATGAGTATCCATACTCTTACCAAAAGGAACTTGTAGCACAACTAGGAGCTTTCTGACGGTCTTCTTGTCTCCAGGTTCTCAACTATGGTTTCTACGCCTGCCAATCGTCAGACTTTCATCAACAGCGTGATCACTTTCTTGCGTCAGTATGAGTTTGATGGTCTGGACATCGACTGGGAGTACCCTGGCTCTCGTGGATCCCCACCTCAGGATAAGCAGCTCTACACTGTCCTGGTCCAGGTCGGTCATATTGCTTTTGATTTTCTGGCTAGACAGAGATACATTTTGTGAACCTAATAAATGAATAATCTGAGATCCCATAGAACAAGTTAAATGTTGACATTATTGTCATATTCATTAAATGAAAGGTTACAAATCTTAGAAATGCTGTCAGTTACAAAAAAAACACATCATAAAGCTACTTTAACTGTATCTCTCCTCATCTGGCTGTAGGAAATGATGAGTGCCTTTGAGGCAGAGGGACAGAAGACCAATCGTCCCCGCTTGCTGTTGACTGCTGCTGTCTCTGCTGGAAAGGGAACCATCGACTCTGGATACCAGATTGCTCAGATTGGAGCGTAAGAGCTTGAGCATACACATTACACATACTCTCACATTACATATCCTACACAGCTCTTACTAAACATTTCCTGTATGTTTTATTCCAGTGTGCTGGACTACTTCCATGTCATGACCTATGACTTCCATGGTTCTTGGGAGCAGAATGTTGGAGAGAACAGCCCTCTGTACAAGGGCCCTGCTGACCAGGGATCAATGATCTACTTCAATGTGGTGAGTGATGGGGCAATGTTATGAGTATAAAGTACCTTAATGAGCAGACACTCACTCTGGTGTCTACACCCTTGTGTGTAGGACTATGCTATGAACTACTGGAAAAGCAACGGTGCCCCAGCGGAGAAGCTGCTGGTTGGTTTCCCAACCTATGGCCACACCTTCCGCCTGGCTTCCTCCAACACAGATGTGGGAGCTCCCGCCAGTGGACCCGGACCTGCTGGACCTTACACTCGTCAGTCTGGTTTCTGGGCCTACTATGAGGTATGTGCTTCTTTTTTCTGACTGCCTGTGTACATATGTATGTATATGTAAGACAGTACAACATACCATATGCTTAACTTCATCTCTCTCTCTCTCTCTCTCTCTCAGATCTGCACTTTCCTGAAGCAGGGAGCTACCCAGGCTTGGGACGCCCCCCAGGATGTGCCATATGCCTACAACCAAGGTATCTGGGTTGGATATGACAATGTTAAGAGCTTCCAGATTAAGGTAGGAAATTATATCTCATTGTATAAAATTCTCCCAATTGAATGATTTAGCCATGTTTAACACTTGGTATCACCTCATATCTATAGATTGACTGGTTGAAGCAGAGTGGTTTCGGTGGTGCCATGGTATGGAGTCTGGATCTGGACGACTTCAGTGGCACTTTCTGCGGCCAGGGAAGTTACCCCCTGATCAACACCATCAAGAGTGGACTGGGAACTGGAACTTGTATGCATGAACCAACTAGAATTCCACTGCTAATCAACATAATTAAAAAAAAATTAAGTGCTTAACTTTTTTCATTTCTCTCCTCAGCCTGCACTTCTCGTTCTAACCCCCTGCCTCCGGTCACACCAACCAAGCAGGCTCCACCCCAGCCTGCTGGTGGTGGCAGCAGTGGTGGCAGCAGCAGTGGTGGCAGCACAGGATCTGGCTTCTGCGCTGGAAAGGCTAATGGACTCTACCCAGACCCATCCAACAAGAACCATTTCTATGAGTGCAACCAGGGAAATACCTACGTCCAGCACTGTGCTACTGGTCTGGTGTTTGATAACAGCTGCAAGTGCTGCAACTGGGCATAAATGATTCATAATAGAACCTCATACTGGTTGTTAGGAGCTGGGTCAACATTCATGTAACATCCAACTAAGGCCCATTAAAGAACAGCTCTGTAACATCTGTCATTTCTACCTGCAGAAAATAAATTTGACATTTAAAGCAACTTCAGATCTCTGATGTTTTTGTGTGCTCATGAAAGCTTCAATTCAAAATCATAAAAACCACAAATTAGCAAAGCTACAAGCATCAGCAATAAGAGTATTGATTAATTCAGTCACTCTCCTTGAGCTGTGTAGTAAAAGTACATGGACTGTGCAATTAACCAAAATAAAAATGAGTGTAAAATACAATGTGTTGACTGCAGAAGATAAAAGTTCATCTTTAAAAATTTAAGATGCCTTGTTCATTTTCCATGGCCTTCCACTAATATACCATGACAGAGCCTTTAATGACAATTCATGAAAACAGCCACAGCAGCTCGAAATGTTTCCTGAACCTGAAATTTGCTTTTGCCTGTATGTGCAGAAGTTGGAAGGATGGATGGGAAAGTTTATCCAGAAAATGCAGTGACTGATATTGCTGCACTGCAAACAAGAGTCTCTGAACCGCTTCTGAGTTAAAGTACTTTAAGTACTTTGGTGATTTTATCATGAGAAGCAAAATCAGTTCTGTAGCTAATTAAAATTAAACCATATATCAGCAATTGCACCGAATTAGGGGAATTATGTTAAACTTTCCCGCACTGAATGTGTGTGTTGATGTAAAAGTCAAGCAGTAACACAACTGATATTTAACGAAGCTAAATGAAACTGCAATTTAAAGCTACTCTGGTTAACCTGTTGACTAGACCCATTAGGGATCAAGAGTGGGCAATGGAGGGTATAAAACGGTCAAAAACTTTGGCACATTCCATCAGTGGGCAAACAGCTTTTGTGTTCACTGTTGCTGGTTGACCTGTAATTACCAGCATGAAGCAGTAGAAGCTCAGTGAACATTCGTGAATTACTCGCTTGATTTGGATGAGATTTTTTTCACACGCTTTTGTTGTTTGTTTGTTGTTTTTTAGGATTTTTGTTCCAATGGTAAATGCAATGCCACCAAGAATGTTGATTAAATGGTTCTGGTGATTCATTTTGAGTAAAGCAAATGTTTTTTCAAACAACTAATGAAATAAATAATTCCACAAAAACTTTGGTGGAGCCCTTTTGAGATCATAGGCATTTTCCAGTTTTTCTAGTATACTCTATAATTATCTGTTAAAATCACATTGCCAAATGTCTACACGAGCTTTGAAAAAACCCAAACAAATTACAAAAACAAAACCTGAACTACTAAAGTGTCAAGAATCCAGGATCCACAGGAAATTTCTTGAAATGCTTGAAAGCAAAATACATAAGGTGTGTTTGCACTATAAGCAAAGAATTCCACAGAACTTTTAAATCATTACATGAACATAAGGGTGTTACAGTTAAAAAAAGTATTCCATTTGTAATGTGTCTCAAGGGTTTACCTTTGGAAAAAAAGTCAGTTTCCACTATTCTGTGAGAGCTAGTGATAGAACAACAGCATGATCTCAGATTATAACTTTAACACATTTCAGGAGTTGTCTTCACATTCACCTTATGAGTATGTTTGCTTTTCTTAGCCTTTCATTAACCCAAGGCTTTAATGTTCAGTTTTTTAAACTGGTGACAGATGAAGTGAATTAACTTTATGTTATATTTTGGAAGGTGTAGTTTGTAAGAAAGTCAGCAATACTGGCTGCTGGACACCTGGACGTCTAATGTTGTTTGTGGATCCATGTAAATTTTCAGTCAAACTATTTTATCATACATCAGACAGACAGAAAAATCATAATTTATTTTAAAATATCACGGTGAGGAAAAGAGGATCTTATTAATCAGCAAGAAACTGTACATAACATGACACACAGTGAAACACAGTCGCTACTGATAGAGCATTAAACACTGTGGACAGACAGTGAAGCAAATACGACGACAAAGACAGACAAAATAGGAACGATTACCTTATTTTAAAAGCCCACTGTCCCGTACTTTTGATATATACCTTACTTTGAATGAAATCAAATATAATCTCTACAGTCACTATAATCGCTACTCACCACTCACGGTTTGTTTATTAGTTTGTGTGGTCAAGTATTACATTAACCTAAATTCTCTTTTACTGCATAAATTAACCTCAGATAAACATGTCAAATAGTTTCCTACCTGTCCCAGCAGGTAATAGTGGACAGCAGATGTAACCTCCTGATGAACAGATATTCTACATTTTATAAAATGGAATACTGTAATATCTGCATCCTAAGGTAAAAACAGTCCTTAACTTAATTCGTTTTAATTTTCATTACAATCTGTTAACATAGTACACTGTTTCACCAAAGGAAATGATAAACATACAAAATACACATTAAAGCCATGAACTAGAGAGAACATTAACTTCTGGTCTGACTCTACTTCTCTTCCTGCCGCGGCAGCTTTCTTCAGTGTAGCGTTCTCCTCGATGGACATCCAGGTAGGGATGCCATTCTTCGGATGGAGAGCACAATGACTTGAAACGCTGTGGAACAGAAAAGGTTTGGTTTTCTAAAACTTCACTGCAATGCTTTGAACAAAATAAACAAGAAGATGTGTTTCCAGGTATCATAAAACACACACACACACCTTCCAGGGGCTTCCCTCTGCCTTTGTCATCCTATACACAGCAACAACAGGGATACAGAGGAGGATAAATACAACCATGCACCAGCCCAGGGCCAAACCCCAGATTGGAAACTGGACCTCTCCATAGGAAGGTGGTGTAAACGTCATCAGAGACCAGACCAGGATCACCTATGCAACAATTACTATGGGTTTAATTGATTGTGTAAAGCATTTACGGCAGTAAATACAGATTTTGCGATGGCACATGGTTACCAATTATAACCTATTATGTCAAGGGCATTGTGTAAGGCTGTACTCACCACTATGAGGCAGGGGCTGATGAAGAACCAACATGTTCTCCACCACAGCCAGAAAGTGAAACTCTTCTTTCCAAGCATCATCTCAATGTCTTTAATAAAACGATTCCCTCCTGTTAAGCATGAGAAGAATGCACATGCATGTACCCAGCTGCAGATAAAAGCTGCCTCTGTCACATTTGTCAATGCAACTGTCTCCAGTAATCATATTTACCATATATGTAGCAGACACCAATGATTTCCAAGAGAGCCAGAACTAGCAGCACCCAGCTGGCAACAAACTGGTCGATTAGAGTCACCCAGTATATTCCTGCCTACCTCAAACATACACAGACACACACAGACTTATTAATTAGGCCTCTGTCAGATAACAGTGATAAATGTTAAATTTACCTGTGTGATGCATGGTAGGCCCAGGAGGTAGAGGATGGCACATGTTGTTACAGTTAAAAAGGCACGTTTGGATTTGAAGACTTTAGGGAAGGCATCAAGTAGACACGTGGTGATCACCTCTAATGACAACAAGAGAGATGAGAATGCAGCAATGTGCAATAGCAGCACTGCTACGAATGTTATATGAACGAAAGTAAAATCTAACCTATTCCTGCAAACTGAGAGTCCAGACCAACAGTCAAAAGCATGAAGAAGAACAAAATGGACCACAGAGGGGAAATAGGAAGCTTAGACAAAGCATCTGGATATGCAATGAATGCAAGGCCAAATCCTGCACAAAGACAGAAGAACAAAATGTTAGAGGGCACCTGGCAGTTTTCCACATCTTTACTAATTGGCGCTCACATGGTGTGTCTCCCTGACCTTCCTTCACAATTTCACTGACAGGCATTTTGTAGACTTGAGCCATGTGACCCAAGATTGAAAATATGGCAAATCCTGCAAGAACACTGGTACCTAAGACGAGATGAAAACAGGGAAAAATGTATGTAGAGTAGAATGTAATGCTGAAGTTAATTTTTACGTTTTACTCTTCCTTCTTTAAATTTCTTTTCTCTTTATCAATACATTATTTTATAACTTTCTTTAAACATTATTGAAAGCTTTGATCCTACCTGCATTAGTAAGTGTTACAATAAAGGAGTCCTTGAACACATTGTTGTGAAAATTGTTATAGGAGGCAAGTGTCATGACTCCACCCCAGCCAATAGAGAGAGAGTAAAAGGTCTGAGTTGCTGCATCTTTCCAGACCTAAAAAAGGTCATAGTTTGAATAAAAATATACATTTATTTTATTTTTTCAAACAGCAAAGATGGGTTCCTACCTGTGCTTCAGTGAGTTTAGTCAAATTTGACTGGGCACCAATGTAGAATTCAATCCCATCTCTTGCTCCCTCTAGTGTCACACCTCTGATCAGCAAGATCACAATCACCACATAAGGAAATGTAGCAGTGAAATACACAACCTGAAGACAAAAGCAAAGATTTAACATTGCAAAAAGTCATTATTTCATTTGCGTTTTTGTCCATTGCTGCTGCTGTTTTTAAAACATTGTACAATTGGGCTGCAAATGTGAACATGTGTGACACCTGACTGTCCACAGCTAACAAAATCCACCTCCCTGTAACTTCAAAGCTCACTTATTGTATCATGCATATTATATCTCAGGTTTTTCTCTTGTAAAACCAAAGTGTGAAAACAAACAATTTTCTTCTTATCCAGAACTCAATCTTACAGCAGAAACATGTTAAAATGTGAGATTTGAGGTGATGGTTAGTAGATGTTGTAACTTGGTCTATGGTTTAAGCAGCTGAGGGGAGGTTTGTTGTAGACAAGGAGACGATGTGACATGGATGACTTACTTTTCCTGATGACTTAATGCCTCTGATGAGCGCTGCAGCAACAAGTGTGGAGCTCAGCAGCAGACAGAGAGCCAAGTGCCAAACTACTGGTCCTGTTTCGTTTAGACCACTGGATCTCTGTAGAGCCACACGACTGAGGAGAAGAGACATTTGAATCTGAAACCACAGCAGTATGACAATATCTTTGTGTTTTTTTGTATGAGTGTGTGATTCTTACTCCCAGTACTGTTCACTTGGACTCTGCAATGGAACTGAGACCATGTCAGATGAAGGACAAGTGCTGTTTTCCTGAGTCCAGTTGGTCACTAAAACACCACTTACATTACAAGACACTGGAAAAGCAGAAAGGACCATATCTTGCTTAAAATATCAGTCCATGCAGTTACTATGTACATAATACTACAGGTACATACAGCATATGGTAAACAAGTTTGATCTGAGGTGGTTTTTGATTTGATTTTATGTGTCTATAAAATTAAAAGTTAAAATTATTAAACAAACAGCACTCAAAGTGCTCCTTGTTTTTAAGAATTCATTTAATTCACATTGTTATTTTGTCGTTGGTGTTTCAACTCCCCCCAAAATAAACAAAGTCAACCGCTATTGCTTAATAATGACAAAAAAAATCAAAAAACTCTCCTTAACATAAATTATTTTATACGTTAGGCGATTTGATTTCAGTGTAATTCATGTACAACTGAAAGTGGAACTAAGTTCAAGAATGACAAAGGACAGAGCATTTAAAAACTACCTTTGGGAGTGCTGCTGCAATTACTGTCAGCCCAGCTGAAGCAGCCGGACCACGGCAGAGGAGACTGGAAGGAGGCGAACATGTAGTACAGGCTGTAGGCGATGATGACATTATAGTAAATTGATACTATTAGAGTCACCATAACCATGGCAACACCAACACCTGGAGAAACCAAAAGAGAAGGTTTAAGGGTTTGTTGTCTTGTAGGGGCACCACATCCCTCATCAAATTTAGTAATTAAAAGTTTTCTCTGGCCCCTCCCACTGCGTGTTGAAATAGACTTGATTTTGGGACAAATGTTTATGAGGAGGTGACAATGATGACAATCATCAGAGAAGCTACCATTGTATGTTTGGTAAGAGTAGTAAGCCAATTTAAAAATAGCCAACTGTAACTAATTTCTCTAGAACACTGTGTTAAATTTCTACCTTAAGCTGACGTCTTGCTGACGTCCTCCATGTCTCTGTGACTGAGCGGTTATGTTATTTTATTTATTATTATTTCTTTCTTAGCACCTGTCTCTAGCTCTTTCTCTTTTCTAGTTAAAAGTATACATTTCACCTGAATGTTCTTGTAAAGATGTTTAAAACATGTTGTCTCAGTTTAACAATGTATTTCCACCAGCCACATTAAGCCCAGTAATTACTACAGTCTAATTCTGGAAACATGACAAAGCATTAAAAGAAAACAGCCAGGTGAGTCTAGGAGCCATATATACAATGGGTTTGTGGTTCCCCAGTTGACCATTAACAGCAGTCTCATTAAATCCCCTATTTTTCAGAGCAGTCTTACCCTGCAGTATTGGCACTGCACTCCATACATTAATTGGACCCTGGCTGCAGAATTGACCAAAGGCACTTTCCAGGAAGAAAAGAGGAATTCCCGTAACGACCAACATCACAAAATAGGGGATAAGAAAGGCTCCTGCTCCAAATAAAGGAATATGGTGAAGAGGTACAAAAGAAAGTTAATAAGAGCAGGTTTTTTTTGGATCTCTAGTGCGAAGAGATTAGATACCAAACACCTTCTTACCCCCTCCATTCTTATAGGCCAGGTATGGAAATCTCCAGATGTTTCCAAGTCCAACAGCATAGCCAATCGTAGATAGGATGTACTCACTCTTGGTGGCCCAGTTTCCACGTTCAGTATTCTCATCCCCATCATCCACATGTGGACCCTGCTCATTGAAAAGGCCCAAACCTCAAATTGTGCTCGTTATATCTGGTGTATTTGGAACGGCTGCAGTTAAATGGTAGAAAGGAGCAATACATACAGTATATGCCTTAAGTCTACATACTGTAATGATATCTAACACAAATATAAAGTATGGATATTATGGGGAATAACTGCGTTATTTTCAATTAAAGTTATTTGTCACTTCAGTCAGAAAGGGGAAAAAAGGCGACACTTGTTCCATTATCTAAGGCTTTTCACCGACAGTTTCAGTATAGTTTCAGCTTTAGCCACTCGCTTTTATATGTTATGTTTTATATGTTAAGTATAATTAACAACAAATTAAATACCAAATTAAGCAAGCATTGTGTTTTATTCTTTGCTCTTTTTTGATTCATATTTTTTTTCCAGACATATATATACATAAACTTAAATACATACAAAATACATACATTCACCTAATTTGTCAATCATATTAAGTTTTTGTGTTGTAAACTATCAAGTCAAATTCTGGTTAAATAGATCTGCAGTCCTACCTGGTCAACAACTGCAGGATTTCTGAAAATTAAGTCCTTGAAACTGTTCCAGCCGTATTTCCGCATGTTCGTTCACCTGTTATTTTAAACATCTGTATAAGAAATTCAGAACACTAAGAATCGTCTGTTTTAAAGTCCCCTCCACTAATGGACAAGGGAGGGATGTTTTACAGCCAATCACCTGCCTTGACCCTCCCCCACAGCACCTCTGACCTGCATGTATGTGTGTAAAACTTTATACTAGAATCATAATTTAATGTCCATTAGTAAAGGAACTTCCATTTTTGATAAGAGCAGTGACCAACACCCATTTAACCTGAAAGATACAGCTACTAAATGTCTCTGTGTGATGATTCCGACCCTAATATTATGGTACTCCTTTCTACTGTACAATGTCACATGAAGCACATGTCGTCACAGCTCCCACCCCACCCTTAAAGCCACTGTTGTTAGTAATGACGGATAGACCTCATTTTGGTCAGTGACATCTGCACATAATGACCGTACTGTTAGCTCCTCTATGTCTGTGTCATGTATAATTACAGCCTGGACACTGACCACAACACCGCAGCTGGTGACAGAGTCTTGCATTACCGATTAATCAACAGATTATTAAAACCGGTGTACACACATACACATCCCCAGAGAAATTTGATTATTTCCATTTTCCAATTTTTTCAAATAGATATTCTCTCTCATAACAATGAGTAAGTGTCATATGCTAGTTTTGTCTTCTTTTACAGTTGATCGGATTTTTCATATATGTTTAATAAAACTATGGGATGTTTGATGTTTTTCTCTATCAGCAAATAAACAGTATCTTGGGTATTTTGCAGCGCCATAGAAGTGAAGTATTTAAGGTGTGAACTATGAGCTGCAACATCCGGGTCTTAAGGTGGGACCTTTGCCGCATATAATATGTGCTTTTTAATACTTTTCATCACTTCAAATTAAACATCTAATAAAAGGTATAAAATACCCCACTCTTAATTTGAAAAGACAATTTTAATACTTGTGACTGCTTTGCTGTGACACGTATTTACAGCAACAGGAGGTGAAGTTGTATGTTCTCATTGCAGTGCTTCAGAGTATGAAAATTACTCAGCAGATCTGTTCCAATGTCTGAGCTTTTTTAAAAGTCTTCAGTGAGTGAACAGATGCTCATCAGTGACCTCTTGGCTTTATCTGTTTTCATTGTTCCAGTCTGCAGTGGCTTCTGCTGTGAGCCCTTTTGAGCTCAATGACGTGTAGCCACAACATGACCACAACTCTTAACCTATAACATGAATTAGCTGTAATGACAGTAAACTTGGTGAAGCCACAGATTACAAAACATAGTGACATAGCAAAATATTGTAAATATAGACATCCTGTGTGCTCTAAACATTTTGGTCAGGTGACACATAGTCTAGTGATTCAGCTGATTAGAGGGAGTGGCATTGTTTTATAAAACTCCAAAAAAAACAAAATCACAAAAACAACATTTAGTCTTAAAGTCAATACTGCTGGAGAAAGTTTTTGACATTTGACATTGGTATGAGCACCTTAATGAAACCACTAAACCACCATGGTAAGGTTAACCATGCTCTCTGTACTTCAGTAGTGCTTTTTGCTATGGATACAACACTAAACCAAACAAACTGTAACCAAAAAAGCACAAAACACAATGCAGTGCAGTGTTATGGTTAGTTGTTACTAACTAGGAATCAGAGCTCACAGATTTGGCATAAAGATAGCGGCTACTGTATGAAGCTAATCAAAGCATCGCAGCTGCAAACTGCACCCTTCTGTCACCACCAACTTTGCTTTAGCAAACGCCTACAGCAAACATTTGCAGGATAGCAAGTTAGCTGAATGTCAGAGTAACTGTTACTTTGTTGTTAAGCTGACACAGCACTTTGCTCAGTAAGCACTGAAAACAACTCATGCAGCTCTCCACCTCTCTGCTCCCTTCTTCTATAGCCCATCACCCTCTCTGTCTGCCATGCAGCAGCATAACAGCCCTTCTTGTGCTGATTGGCTGTAATTACTGGCCAAAAAATTTAGTTTTATTCCTCATTTGCTTCACATATCCAAGGGGGCCTGGTGGCTCAATCGGGAGAGCGTCGGGTTGGGATGCAGAATCGAATCCCACAGACCAGGTGTGGCCCGACCCAGCCACCAAGGGCCACATTGGTGCTCGTCCCGAGCCTGGATAAATTGGGAGGGGTGCAGCATGAAGGGCATCCGGGGTAAAAAACTTACGCCAAATCAACGTGTGGCACACATTCCGCTGTGGCGACCCCTGAAGTGACACGCCAAAAGCTGTTGATCTTTGACTGTACAGAGCCAAGGCTTCACACCACCAAAGGAGGACAGACAAAAACAGGAGCATGAAGAACGTGATAAAAACATGACAAAAATGTGTAATAAGAATTTTTGAATTTGAAGAATTCTTATAGGACATTTTTGCTATGGTCAATAAACTAAAAGGTTCCTTTTTCTCTACATTTATGGAATATAATTATACATTGATCTTAAAGGCATTGTTAATGATAAAACAAATACAAACTGCTGGAATATACAAAGTCAGGCACTAAATTACAGGATCAAAATAGACTTGAATTATCTACAGTTCTAAGAAAAAGCATTTTTACTGTGTCATTCAAGTTCAGTTTTTTAAAAAGTTGAAAAAGAAAATCCATACTGGGTGATACATCAGAAGAAAGAAAGCACAGAGGTGTTTTTAATAATCTCAGCTTTTATTAATTTTGCCTTTGGGCAGGCACACATACAGTCAACTGTTTGTCGGTATGATAAATTCATGCAATATTTACAGTAACTCAAAAATCAGATCAGCCAAAGTTGTCTGAATGCATGATTCACTAAGGGACCGTATGGAGATAGTTTTCATAAAGATATCTCTCTATGTATTTAAGGAAAGTTAATTTCACTGTGCAAACAGAGGATCAAAACATTTTTTAATTAAAAAACTTTTGCCTCAATGCGTCAAACTGCAGTAAGGTATTTATGAAATTACACTAATCACGCTATACCCGATTCACAAATACAGGATGTTTATCATCAGCTTATTAAACAAGACAATAACTAGGCATGGAACAAGGCAGAGGAAGAAAGAGATAAAGACAGCTACAGATTCAAAATAAAAACCGCGATTACAAAGATCTTTGACCCTCACAGCAACATATAACAAGGATCGAGGTCAGATTATTTTCAGTAAACACAAATATCAAGGCTGGCTTATATATAACATTGAGCTTATATACTGAATTTAGAGGCGAAAAGCTCATTTACTGTCATTTTATCAAATTGAGATTAATAATCACATTTCCAGGCAACATATAGCTATACTGAATTGAATTGTCTGCTAAAAGTTTTCAAGAGGCTGTAAAATCACTGACAAATATGAAAGTCTTTGCTCTCCCTATGCTGAAAAATGTAGATTTTAACTAATGCCATCTACTGTTAAAGGATGTTCGTGCCCCAAATACGGTTTCACACGTCAGAAAAACAATGTGTCACAGTGTCGATGCATGTTGCGAACTGAGCTGTGCTTGTCCCACAGCCTGTACCGTACACACAGTTACACCTCAATGTTGGAAGCCAGACGCAGGCAGAACGATGACTCTGAAGGTATGTCCTCACGACTGATCTCGTTCCCGTCCAGACGCAGCGTCCGCAATTTGGAGAAACTGGTCACATCGACAACAGAGCAGAAACTACCCAGAGTGAACTCTACGAGCACAGGACAAAGGAGCAGCCATATGCATTTGTGACAGTCTACAAATCTGCAGAGTTTTATTGCAGTGCAATACTCAACTTATACTGGTAACATAACATAAAAGCATGTGTGTATGAAGTGTTTTACCTTTGATCTGGTTTGCCTGAAGATAGAGATGTTGCAGTGTCGTGCTGACTAGAGGGATTCTCTCCAGTTTGTTAAAGCTCAAATCGAGCTCCACCAGCCCGGTCACATTAAAGGTGTTAGGGGGGATTCCCTTGTCTGTGAGCTGGTTGTGAGCCAGCCTGATGTACTGCAGCTGAGTGAAACGTTGCAGGAAGTCATCTGGTAGAGAGCTAATGGTGTTGGACTCCAGGTAGAACTGGTGCAGATGTTCAGGGAGGTCCTCTGGGACCTAGAAGCAGTTTATGAAGATACATCAAGATTTCACTAAATGGGTCATACTGTATGCAAACTATCTTATCACCTGTGTCAACTTGTTGCTGCTAATGTCCAGCAGTGTTAGGGATTTTAGTCCTTTCAGTGATGTGCTCATATCTGTGACAGCGTTGTCATGGAGATACAGGATAGTGAGGTTATCCATTCCCTGTAGGTCTGAAGGTGTTACCTAGGCAAAAGTGCCAAATATTTTGAAGGTTAATGTTCCAGATGTATGGGAGAAGAGCTGTACATCAATGTCAAACTGAACAACACACTACCTTTTCAATCTTGTTATGGTTGAGTCTCAAGTCTCGCAGTGAACGAGGGAGATTAGAAGGAATGCTGGTCATATTGTTGTGTTGTAGATATAAACGCTCCAGGCTCGTCAACTTCAGAAATGCCTAAAATCGACATGATGAACAAGCGGAATAAATGTTAGGATGAAAAGGTTCAGTCATAATGAAATCACAGTTATTCTTTTTGTATACAAAATGTTTTTGATCTTCTGGCTTGGAAGAAAGAAATTGGGTCTTTAGGGGAAATACCAGAAAAGCCACATGTAGTGGTGTTAGTGTTTGCATTTGATTGGCAGCAGCTGGCAGGCTGACTTTGAGAAAGACAACATGAGACGTTTAACTCAATCCAAATGGTCAGAAGGAAGGTATTTGCATGTAAGTTTAGATGCTGTTTTAATGTACTTGCAGCTGCAGCATAGATAAATGCCATCTGACTTAAGTCTGTGTACCCTTTGGCCTGTGAGAAGGGTAACAACACTTCTATGCAAATATGGAAATGAAATTTCAATGAGATTCTAATTTATCGAAAACATTGTATGCACTGAAGAATATTTTTTTGAAACAAATTTCTCAATTTTTCAATTTCTCTGTACTATCATGAAAGCAAAAAAAGAAAGAAAACGTTTGTGCTTTTGTTTTGTGAATTTTTTTCATTCATAAGGTTCGGTGTAGCACATATAAAACATGAAATGTAATTTCAGTTAGACTTCAAGCCAAAAACATTTACAATAACTAAAATTCTTAATTCGTTCATTCACATGCAGCAATAAAAGTGTTTCTTTTATTTTGTAATTACACATCTGGGGTCCTCTAACAACCCAAACATTACTGCATTACCTAACATGTGTGTCTGGGATTGAGAACAAACGCAGGTTTACCTTCTTGCCAATGGCCTCAGATGTCAGCTGGTTGTAATGCATCATGAGCCACACAAGACTGGTTGCGTTCATCAGAGCCAAGTCGGGCACAGCTGTAATGGCATTGTTTTGGAGGTACAGGTACTTGATATGGGAGGGAATGACTGGCATTGCTGTCAGGCCCCGCCCATCACAGTACATAGAAACAGGGTAGGAATGGGGGCAGTCACACTCTTCAGGACATTCCCCTCCTTTGATGTCTGCCTGCAGAGAGTCAAAGTGGGATCTTTGGCTCCATCCAAACAGCCAAGCAAAGGGGTCCTCTGCTTGGGAGAGAGCGAGTGGAAGCAGGGCAGACAAGAGGACAATCACCAAACGCATGGTCACGGTCCAGTTCAGTCTGACAGAGAGAACAAAGAGAAACAGTGGCACTGGAATTCAAAATAGAAAAAAATCATTTCCAAGTCAACAAATTACTTTTGTTAATGAAACTATGTCGACTGTGAAAGTGATACAGCTCAGAGTAAGCCATACTGTAGTAAAAGCTATGCTAATCTTCTGTATGCAAGGTCTTCTCTTGTACTACACAGATAACAGATTTGTGAAAAATAGCAATAAAACACTTAATTACAAACCAAAATTTAAAAACAATCTCTGACATCACAGAAAAAAAAAATCATTCTTGAAGAATATATTTACCTATAAACACTTGACTTTATAAGTTTACTGCTCTCAAATTGAAGTAAATCAACATAAGTAGCCCAGCAAATCTCTACTTTGGTTAGACTGCCTGCGGAGGGGCACATTCTTAGAGGTATTAACCCGAGGGGAATCCAGAAAGGAAGCATCAAAAAAGAAAAACAAAGGAAAAAAACAAGCTTTTGTAAATGTTGCTACTCCTGCCTAATGATTACCCTCTAGTTCAGGAGAGGAAATATAAGCTCAAACTAAATTAGGGCTGGAGCCCCACGTCTTTATTCATCTCTTATAAAAATAGTATAGAAACATTAGCACAAAGAAAGACATGTTCACACACATACAAAGACACACACCTACCTGATTACAGAGACTGGCCCTCCGTGTCCCCTTTTCTCTGTCAGAATGTGCTCAGGACTGGAGGGGACTCAGACAAAAGCCTTCCTCCTCTCACTTGTTTCCTTTCCATTCTGCCATTCCCCCTTTCCCCTCTTCTCTCTATTTCTTTCTTTTTGGTTTCTTCCACCCCCCTCTTCCACCCACCTGCACCCCATTCAGTTCAGTCAGTTATGGTCCAGTGTACCCCACACCCTAATCTGGAGCCTCCTTTCTCACTATTGTGAGTGATGTGAGAGTCAGGGGCTGCAAAGGATTATTCCCAACTGTGTGCATTGAGATTCTCTTAGTTGATCCTAAGACAAATAAGGCTTTATGCTAGAAGTGGACAAGAGTGGGATCATAGTTTAACTTGTCAAAACATGATACAAAATTAAAAACTGTGATTGATCCTGGTGGTACTTTTTTTGTTAAATCATATGGTTTCCTGTTAAGGCATGTGTCTAGACTCATGTACTCCTTGCACTACTTGTTTTTTGGATATACTGCCAGATATAAAACTTTGCTGAAGTATCTCATTGCTCTTTAGCTCAATCAGCGGCACAAACATTCAGTGATTTGCTGAGAAGGTAGATTCCCTTCTCTCCGATCTTCCCAACAACCCTACATATTGTGAAGGGTTAAATGAAAACATGTGAGACAGTCCTCTCATATTGTCTGTCTGGACTTAATGTGGGCCTCTTCCTGCCTCTGCATCTTCTCCCCGACATGAGCTTCATCAGAATCAGGGTTTTTACTCGCTTTCATCTTTCATCTCTGCAAGAGAATGTCCAAAATACTTTATCCCTCTTTCCTTTCTCCATCCTATTCTCTGTTTCTGGTTATAAAGTTACAAAGTATTGTAATGCAACAAGTGGAGAATATAGTGACTGTATCAACATAAATATGACGTGTTAGGCCTTTATTTGTTTGGAATTAAATGCCGTGCATTATAATATTCAACACATTGAAATGATCAGTTATACTTGAACAATGTCATTTCATGCTGTCAGCAAACCCACATACTTGTGTTTCTTACAAAGATCCACATGCAGACCGGAGAAAGAAGTATTATCCAGGGGCTAGAGTGTAGACATTATTGGGGAGTTGGGCTGAACTTGCTTGCTGCTACCCATGTTGTTTATATTCTTTGACCCCTTATTTACCTGGAAAAAAAACAAAGCGTGTAGAGACACTGTTTGCCTCTGCTCATTTATCTACCTAAACATTGTAAAGAAATTTTAAAAAAGGAACAGTGCAGCAAGCAGATTACATTACGTCAAAGCTGAGTGGAAGAAATGTGTTGATGAATTTGAGGGACACAAATTGGGATCTTTCAGGATTTAATAAGGATTGAACTTGGCATATCTCCTTAACATAAGGCACAAACAGTACAGTAAAATACTGCAGTTTCTTCTTGCAGCTAGAGGAGACACTTATGTCTTTTGTATGTGTCCACTGGCATAAGTAGACACTAGATTCAACAAACATTTTGCCAGAAATGGGACCGTCCATATTTATTTTTCAGCTGTTTTTTAACTGAGTAACGGATTTAAAGAAATCCATCCCCTTATTCATCACTGACTCTGACATCCTTAAGAGGTTTAATAACTTATACAGCATAACATCAAAGGCCTGTGTATATATGAGGTGTTTAGGTGGATACACTCTGTAAGAAACAGAAGGTGAAGCAGTTCTCATTTAGTGTGAGAAATTGATTCCTTGCTGGCCAAACCTTCAAAGTAAGAGGCCTGGGTGGACTCTAGGTAGCTCCAAACACTCCCAGCCTCCACCCGTGTCTGTACCCCCAACTCCTGTCTAGGTTATGAGCAGACTTGAGCAGGGCTAAGTAGATCAGAGGAGCAGGCACTTTCATCACAAGTCATGAACTCTTCACTGGAATGTCACAGGAATTTTCACTCTGTAAATTGCATCTTTGATCACTTACCTGCAGACAAAGACAAAAAGGCTACTATAAAAATCCCCCTAACAAGAGATCCAAGCCTTGCATATACTCATTCAGATTTTCTGTCATCCAACTCATGTAACCCTCTTTATTGTCATCATAGGTGAAGTGTCTTCTTTTTGAGTAAGATGTTGGAAATGTTTTTTTTGCCACTGACAGATGTTGAACATTTAAAATTAAGGAGGGCAACGCAGATCTGTCAAAATTAATTTGCATTAGTCTGCAGCTTTCCCATTACTACAGTAAATACCAACTCACAATGTGGCGCCATACCTTTTACTACATACTCTGTGTGTCCATATCTAAGAACAGTGTAGTAACCCTGACATTACTGTAACCATTACATGTTTAACCCCAACTGTAGCCATAACCCTAACTAAAAAAATAAGACTAAACCCTATAATTTAATGGTTAGCTCTATGAGCACCAGATTTTTCTCTCTACACACACACACACACACACACACACACTGCAACAACCATGAACCCTCGTCAGTAATTCTTGACCAAACATTCTCACTTTGTGGATGCCAAAGAAAATTGTAATTGTAACTTACATAATGAAAGTTCTGTATGAGATGCACACAAGCGTGGTCTCATTGGTCCCTGGACAGTATGTCACCTTAAGGTAATTTGAACCATGGCACCCCAGGGCACAGGGGCAGCTCAACCCATGCAATAGAAAACAGATGTCCATGCACACACACACACACACACACACACACACACACATTATGCACAGATGTTCACGATTATGCATCAGGCTCCTCATCTTTTTCTCATAGAGATAAAAGCAACATCTTTTTATGTATATTTGTTGGTAACAATAATAATTATGGGTCTAATCTAAATTCTGGTGTCATCCCAGCAAAGATTATGATTTGGCAAGTGTTGAATCTGCACTGAATGCACTGATGCACTGAATAAGTAGGTATTAAAAATACACAAAAAAGGTGTAGTGGTCTATGATGAATCCAACTGCCACATCACCGGTTCAACACTAAGGTAGAAATGTCCGGCACAGTGAAACTTTTTGTGAAACTGTTTGTAACTGGGTGACTTTGCACAGTGAGTTTGATTAGAATTTCTTTGTTCAGTCTGGAAGTTTTTTCTTTACTTTCAACAATGTGCCTTATACATACATAAATGCATAAATTGATGGTGGTCATCTTTTGGTATTAATGTGTTGCTTGTAAATTTAGAAAACACTTACAAAACAGACCTTGCTCGCAAAAATAAAGCTTGTGTGCTATGGATTGCGCTGATGAAAGAGAGCCCTCTAGTGTCTGTGATGGGAAATGTTAGAGGAAAGAGGAAATGAGAACGGAAGAAAGACAAAAAAGTTATAAGAGGAAACGTTTATTTAGATTTTTTTTTTAATTGGCAATTTGTCTTTTTGTGATACTGGAAGACCAAAAAAAAAAAAAAAAAAAAAAACACCTCAAGCTCCACCTAACTACTCTATCCCATTTAAAATATTACACAAACAAAACAAACGAAAATGATTACTGATGTTATTTCACTTAACGTAAGTTGCTTTTATATAACAGATTATCTATAGTAACGGCATCATGCTGTAATCATGGTTTTGCCGTGCCCTTACAATATGACACCTGTTTGAGGAGCTGCTGTACCTGTTAGTTCCCAGACAGAAAACCACCTGAGGGCAACTTCTGCTTTGAGAAATCTTGATTACTGTAAAAAGATAATGACTCATTAACAAGCATACTAGTAATATACAATTATTAGTTACATGAACTGACTGACATTTTCTCAGAAGTTAAACCATAGTTGACGTCACATTACAGTAATGTTGTAATATTTAGACCTAGACTTAACGTTTTGTTTGGTTGATGAAGTTGCATCTGCTTAGACTAAAAAGACTTCTCTTAAAAAGAGTTTAGTCTACATTTATAATGATACACAAAATCATGTATTCGTTATTGATTATAGTGTTGCATTTTTAAGAAAATACAGTGGAAACATACCTATTCATCAACCTGCCTTAATTTACACATCTATACTCTTTAATCAAATCAGACTTTTTACAGATTTGAAGTGACAAGAAGTTGCACTATTTACTAAAAGCAATTCTAACAATACAAAGTGTCCTGTCTCCTGATAATGTCTCTAAGGACTACAGTACAGGTGTTGTCCCTTTGTTTGCTGTGTGTGCTTTCTTCTGCCTTTTCTCTTTCAAAGTAAACGACGGTAATAGATAAAAGTAAACCTATACAAAATGTTAATTCCCTATTGAAGAACACTTTTGTGGTCGATTAACACTCTGGGCAATATTGGATAATACAATAATGGGTAACACATGATAAAATAAATATGTTGAAATAATATTTTACTCTTCCTTTACAACAGTACATTTGGATATTCAGCTCAAGTAGAATAATCCCACGTGTGAGTGAAAATCTATGTGTAGATAACATAAAGCTTCAGTGAGAGGTGTTATTTTGGATCAGCGGAATCTTATCTTATCCCTTTTTTAGTTATGGATAAGCCAGATGGATGGAGCAGAGCAAAGAGTGTGTAGGATGCTGAGAAGCTGCTGTGCCCCAGCTCTTGTTCATGTTTACAAAAAAAATCTTGCTCAACCAGTTGCTCAACCAGTTCCAATCTGTTGCTAAAGAAGTATGTTACTGTGCGACAAGAATAATTCTGTTAATTTATATGGGAGAATGAAACACAGATTGAGAATGATGTTACTCTCATTGATTATAGAAGGGCTCTAGAGACTGTAATGTTAGTTGGACAACGGTTCAGCCGCTT
Source organism: Channa argus (assembly GCF_033026475.1). Classification (NCBI taxonomy): domain Eukaryota; kingdom Metazoa; phylum Chordata; class Actinopteri; order Anabantiformes; family Channidae; genus Channa; species Channa argus. Next base: position 12,219,916 of record NC_090201.1, on the reverse strand, counting down.
TGACCCAAACTGAAAAATCTCAACAACTATCAAATGGATTACCAAGACAAATTGTGCAGACATTCATGCACCGGAGAGGATGGATCCGATTGACAGTGGTGGTCTGCTGGATTTTAGGTTAGTGTTAGCACCATTATGAGGCTCACATGATTGTTTTTTTGCCAACATTTGTCAAGAGGTTTGGTTGCTGTGAAATATAAGACGCGTGTGTCGATGTAATTAAAGTGATCCCCTGACATTTTTCATCACCACAACAGCTCTAATATAGATTGACTGACACTGTCACCTCATGTACAATGAATCCTCTTGAATCTGGTGATTCCTTCTGTAGCAAAACCAGAGGCTTTGTGATTGTAAAACTTCAGTTGAAACCATCATCAAATGACAATTTCAATTTGATTTACCAACCAGTTGAAGAATCGGTTTCATGACATAATAACCAGGACAATTACACACTTCTTTTCTCGAAATGTGTCTTTAACAGCTTTTAATCATTGGAAGATACACCTAAACTGCACTCACCAATCTCACCTGAAACTTTAATACACTGTAGGTATAATTAACACTAGAACTATGACAGAATTGTGGCATTTGGTCCATTATTTTCCCCCCACAACAAAACAACACAAAACCACACACACAGGCACCGGTTATGTCACAGATTAAACTGTACACCACTGTGGTTGTGATTCCGTGTATTTTTCCTAGAGGTCACTCTTACCTTGCTCTGATTAAAAACACAGTCCTCTCTCTTTCCTGTTGTTCCCCATCTTGTCTCTTTCCTCACAGTCCTATACTCAGATTTTCGGAGAGGGAATGAGGGGTGCAAATCTGGAATCGCTTTCCTTTGCTTCTGCTTAGTTCACATGCTTGACAGAAGTGCGTTCCTTAAACACACACACACACACACACACACACATGCAAAGGCTATTAAACATACACAGATGAATACAAAGATACTGTACACACTAATACACACAGAATGGTCTCTTTGGATCCCCAGGTACTTTGTGGCTTGAATGCCTCTAGGCATACACATACTGTGGACCCACACACACACACACACACACACACACACACACACACACACACACACACACACACACACACACACACACACATGTATGACCATTAAAATTAAGACATTCATTAACATATATCTCCTGCTAACTGTCCTGCTAACTATCATAACTGTAACCATCCCAGCAGAATGTCTGACCACAAACCTAAGTCTTAACCTTCAAAAAGCTTTTTAAAGGGGTGTGAGAATGTAAGGACCCTCCTCAAAATCCCCTCCCCCCCAAAGACACACACATATACAGTACAGTATACATTATATTCACACTCATGAAGATGCACACACACACAAACACAAACACATGCACACACACACACACAACACACACGAAAGAAGATGTGCTTGAATACTGATCAATATTCTTTCACATTCACTGAAAGCTCTGCTCCATTAGAATCTAAATGATCTGTTTCCCTCATTTGGTTTTTACTATTTTCTTTTTCTTCCTCAGCAGACCCTTCGAATATTTTTGTTTATTTTTTATATATCTCCATGGTTTAATTAACCATGCTTCCACCATATGCTGTGCCTTCAACTGCTGCTGAATGCTGAAGTGAGCGAGGGAAGAATATGGAAGAGCCTGGGGTCTGGGATTTGGGTAGTGTCTGGAAAGGAGGAATGTATCAGACAGTGGGTAATCAGAGCTGGTAGCTTGAAAACACATATACACACGTGCTGACACACACACTGCCGAGGGTTTTACTGGAAATTTAAGACAGCCCGTCTCGGCTCTGTAGCTCCTGCTTAACAGGTAAGTCTCTTTTTACAGTTTGTTTATTGTCTGCTTCCGCTTCCTTTTTCTGCAAAGCAGGCAAAACTGGAAATGCTCAAAACTACTTTGGGTCTGTATTACTGAAGTACAGCACAGATAGCCTACTGGCAAAATGCACATTGCAAGCACGCTCAAGTGAAACTTCCTGGTAACGCAAACTTACCAATTCCTGTGCTATACAGTAACTGAGAGTCTCGGTGTGTGTTTGCATGATTTTCTGCATTCCAGTTTTGTGGCTATTATCGTAAACATCTACATTTGTGCATGCAGGGCAAATGCATATACTTTCCTCTCTGCTCAGAAGTTGCAGTGCAAAGAAATGTTTATGCAAAACCAAAAAGTGCAATACCATTTCCATTCATCTGTTTCTTTCATTAATTAAAGAGACAAAACCACCAGATAACGACCTTCTTTGACCTCTGACTGAAACAATTCTGCAATATTATCAATCAATAAACAATATTATCTTATCTTGAGATGAATAATTTAATTTCCACATTGAGTAGCTTTTTAGTCCAAGTCTAGCTTCAGCTATGAAATAGGTAATTTATCATGAGCTACAAGCTAATACACTACTAGTGGTGAGACAATGGAAGCATGTTTATAGTTATTTGGTAATCACTGTGTTTATCATTGTTAGTTATCATGTTGTGTTCATAACTGGTAACAGTTGAGCTTCTTTTATTGACCTGCATGTGTTTTGTCAATCCTATGTTTTAAATTGAAGACACAACAGAAATCCGAGTTTTACAGAATTGCGTTTCATGCAAGACACAAAAATTTGATAGCTCAGCAGGGTTATCATCCTGGTTATGTGAATCGAAATATCTAAAATTTTATGGCACTGTCCTATTCCAAATAAATTTATAGATAATTGAAAATGTTGCTGTTGGCACTGATGGTTTGTTTGAAAAAGTTTGAAAAATTCACCAAAGTCATTAGGATTCAGGGGTTAAAGAACATCTGTACAAAAACTGATGACGATGGGTCCAATAGTTGTTCTTCAATCTGGATCAAAGTGGTCGACTAACCACAGACACACAGTTGATAAACACTGGTAAACACTTGCTAAAGTAAACTCTTTAACACCTTTGCTGAATTTGCAGGATTGCCTGATCTCATCAGCTGTTCCCATGGCTCTCCTGTACTCTGCTGTGTTGGTGCTGTTGTTTGTTTGTCACTCAGCTGCTGATGTATCTGACACGGACTATGGAGGTGTTCCTCTGTGGATCAACCGATTTCTGGGTGAGCCCAGTGTGCTGAGTCTGCAGGGGCGTATGGACCCAGCGTCGTTCAGAGCCAACAATCCCCAGGAATGTCCTCTGCAGTGTGATTGCCCCATCCAGTGGCCCACAGCACTCTACTGTGACCACAGAGGCTTGGCAGACATTCCTGAGAGCCTGCCAGACAGAACTCAGTACCTGTTTCTGCAGGTAGGACAAACACTGACACGGGCACTAAGCGTGTCTTAACCTAACTGTGTTCTGCCATAAACTTGCCATGGAACTTAACTTCCTACACCACAGTTCCCACAATGTCTGACCTCCACTGCACTAAACATTGTATGTTCGGTTTAAAGTAGTAGATATCAAAACATCTCATTCTTTTTATAATTTTTTTTTTTCTTAGGGCAACAACATCTCATCCCTGTCCTCCTCTGCTCTGGCCAATGTTACAAAGCTGCGTTGGCTCATATTGGACTATAACCAGCTGAAAAGCGAAAAACTGGACCAGGCAGGCCTGCAGAACCAGACACAGCTGTACTACTTGTTTGCTAACCACAACCGTCTAAGTTCGGTTCCCAGCACCCTACCAAGTGGACTCAAGCAGCTGCGACTTGCCTATAATCAAATCAGCAGCATCAGCCCCGGTGCTTTCCAAAACCTGCTCAACCTGACGCTGTTGCTGCTGCAGGGAAACAGACTGCAAGTGATCACAGAGGAAGACTTCAAAGGTGGTGTGATGTGTCATTTCCTTTCCCTTTTAAAAAATGTATTTGTAGAGAATTTTTTGAAACCAGAACATCACAATGTGCTTCTCAATAGCAGAAATCCATTAAAAGTTAAAAAATGTATAAAACATAAAGACAATGCAAATGCAAAAGAATGGACATTTGAGCAAATGGGGATTTAGCTGCTTGAAACGCATCCAGAGTGTTCACAGATCTTAGTTCCAGTAATAGAAAGTTTTAAAGTTTAGGGGCTACATTTTTGAAAGCACAGTCTGCTTTTGTCTTGAACAAAGACAGAAGGACAACTACATTGTAATGTAGCCTCATCAAAGATCCTAAATTATGAACTGGATTCTGAATGAAGAGGGCAAAAATAAGAACTTCTAAGACAGAATTCTGTCGGACACCATAAGACAAAGATTAAGTTGATGAAACAAAGTTTTGAAATTTTCCTCTTAAACTTCTCCCTGAGAAATAAGATGAGATACCAACCCACTGACTGAGACTGTCAGCCAGGATTTGTTGGACAGGATTTGATCTTGCACCTGATCAAAAGTTACACTGAGATCTGATAATACCAACACAAAACAATGTCTCTTTACATACTTGGTATGGGAAATGAGAGAGTACAGCACAGCTCTCTTGCCTGATCACATGAAGGTAGACAACTATTAAAACTGATTCATCGATCCTTTTGTATGTTTGTCCTTTTTTGTCTACATGTGAATTTTACATACATTGAGAAAACAGGCTGGAGGTTGTTTATCTCAAAAGTTATTTTATCTCATTAATTACAGCAAAGATGCAAAGCAAAGATTTACACTGAAAACGTTTACACCATCAGTCATGAAAATGTGTCAGTATTAATGGTTTGTTGTGTTGTGTGTTTGTATGGTCTCTCCTGATCTCATAGGTCTGCTCAGTCTGAACTTGTTGGATCTCAGTGAGAACTGGTTTTTGACTGTCCCTAGATATTTACCTGCCTCCATAGAGCAGCTGTACCTGTCCAATAACTCTCTTTCTGGACTGGACCAGGGCAGTTTTGTGAGCCTTCTCAACCTTAAGTACCTCCGACTAAGTCATTGTGGTTTACAGAGCAGCAGTGTCCACCAACAGGTCTTTAACATCTCCAGTTTGGTGGAACTTGACCTTTCTTACAACAAACTTATTACCATTCCCACAGTACCCACTACCCTGCAGTACCTCTACATGGAGGCTAATGAAATACAAGGTGAGGTGAAAACGTGACAGAAAGACAGAAAGTATGTACCCACATGCACATTAATGCAGTCACCTCTCATACTATGAAAGGCAGTGGTGTTGCCGACTTCATGTCTGTGAAATGCTAATCTCTCACATGTGCACACATTCATAAGTTTTACAGTTCACCAAAACATTCAAAGTGCAGTATTTGTGAGCTACTATACAGTATGTGGTTGACCACCTGATGAAGTCTGGTACCCAAATCCAGCTGTAAAGAACAAAAAGAAATGTAAAAAACTTTGACAGGAACTATAAAGGAGCCTGTAGAGACTCCTTCTTTGCTACATATAGACATGGGATGGGGGGGCTTGGATTGAACAGCAAGCAGGAGAGATGGGAGAAAACAGAAAATGGGTGGGAGGAGATTAGCTCAAAGGGACACATGGCAAGAGATGAGGTGAGGGAATATTGGATGGTTGGATGAAGGGAAAGTCAGCCAGCAAAGAAGAACGGAGAGTGGTATAAAAACATCTGTGATGGATTCAGAGGTAACAGTGCCAGATGAGCCAGAAGCACATGCTGTTCCCCTTTTTCAGTCTCCCCTTTCCTCTGTCTCCGTGGCCCTTTTACACAGATAGGATTCATATCCACAACCTTATACATGTAGGCTATACACATTTTCACTCACATGTTCATTCAGCAGTACTGAGCTCAGTTTCTGCTCACAGGCTCTGGAAAAGTAAAAATCTGTCCTTGTTCTTAATGTGTGATGCAGCAGACAGGGAGGCTTTGTACCAAAGAGACAGACAGACGGTAAAACACTTCCAAAATAACACACCTCATCGTCTAGCTAGCAGCCTGACAGCTACTATGGCTCCTATCTGCCAAAGCCTACAGTCTGGGCTGAGAGAAACCCTACTGCTGAAATAAAACAAGAAAGCAAGAGGGTGTTGTGGTTTCCTCTGCCCTGTTTTTACCACAGCACCTGCAAGGGATCTAATCGTAAATGCAGACTCTAGGAGAAGAAGAGGGCGTTTGCAGAGTGCACATAGATTACTACACAAGACAAGTAACTGAAGTGCTTCATTGAAACAAATTACACATGATGAACACATGCTACATGAGGTTTAATCAAAGCTCTCTGGACTTGCTTAGTGTCTACAATGCTCTGATGAGACAGCAACAAGCAGATGGTTGTCACTCTGGTGAATAATGGCTGTCTAATAAAAATTTTGTCTGTATATGTTTAAAAAGCCTGCCTTTTTCCTGTATGTTCACCACAGAGTTCACCACAACGAGCTTCTGCAGAGAGGTGGGACCTATGTCCTACTCCAGGATGAAGATGCTACGACTGGATGGAAACAAAATGTCCCACCAACAACTGCCCTCTGACTGGGTCTTTTGTCTGAGAGTACTTGAACGCATTTACATCTGACGCCACCTTGTGAATAACTGCTTGTGATCAGCCAACCTCAACCAGGGGTACAAAGTAAAAAACACTCAAGTTATTTTTCTTTGCCATCTCTTAATTTGTGGACTCCAACCAGAATTTGTTAGGTTCTTAATGTGTAAATACACAGCCATTTCCTGAAGGGGAAACTGACCTTCAAAAGATGCCAAAGCTTGAACTTGTGCACTTTATGAGTTATTTCATTGTGATACCAAAAGTCCTAATCAAAACATTTCTCATACCACCAGTGCATTCCCATGGGTTTCTTCTAAACCACGTAGAGCCTCCGCAGGGTTATACATCTGTGTGTTATTAGTGAATAGGAACTGGGACAAACCCTCTTATTTCTGACTGTAAAGAATAATGTGCTCCAGTTAAACTGAGCCCTCCGAGGGTGAAAGGGACAGTGTATGAATGGTAAAATTCAGCAGCTTTCTCTTGAGTGGATCTGACTTATTTGGCTGGACAGTGTTAAACAGCCACATCAGTGCACATGTGGAGCCAGGTGGAAAGTAAAAATGTTTGGATGCAAACAACTTATTTATTAATAAATGCCAATAGAATGAAATGTCGTTTAACCAGAAGGTGCATGTACTGTAGATGTGCTGTATAAAAAATACATCTCCAAATGAACAATAAGCAAGAACAATAATACGATGCAGTGGATACAGCAATGATCAGTCATTTACCAATGATGTCTACTGTGGAAGGTTTGAAATAAAAACAGACAAAAGGAATGTAGTACATTACAAAATGTATTGTTATACTAAAAAGCAAATACAGCACAAAACATACATACTTATGTGCAGGTAGTGAAGACTGAACTTCTACTGCAGACACTATTACAAGACTGTTTTCATAAGCTGCCACAGGGCTTTTATTTGTGCATTAAGGGATTTATACCTTGGCTGATTTCTGTCTGTGCATAACCTTTCTTCACACTGCTGTTTGAGCCTGTCTTGTGTCAGGATGTCATTTCAGTTTATCATGTTGGAGCTAACATCCAACTGATCTCACACTGTTGCAGACAGCTGATGGAAGTAAACACCAGTCACTTCACGAATACAAACATAGTCATCTTTTGTCAGAATCCTGAAAACACCCTCACACACACCCACACACACTTTTTATAAAAAATGGTCACCCAAAGTTTTTATTGCTGATGCTGTTTAATTTGAAACTTTTCACGATGCCAACAGGAACTATGCAGTAAGAGAATAAATACTACTGTGCCTTCCAAATCTCATAATTATGACTTCTACGTCTCATCATTTATTCAGGAAATGGTTACAACAGACTTAGCATGTAATAACTATGACAAAAACCTCTATGAGATGTATTTATACATGCTGGTTTAAACTTATGTATATAAAAGTCTGCTTTTATCTACAAAATAAAAAAATGATAAAATACCTGCACGATGCGGACATACCCATAATGCATCAAGTTTCCTTGCAAAGTCACAAACCTAGATGGAAGTACTTGCAAATTAAGACAGAGTCATTGCGGTCTTGTGAAGACCTATCTGATTGCGCTGCTTTTCTCATAATGATAATATTTCCCACACAATATTGAAGTAAAGATCTCATAATTGCAATACAATTTCCCTTTATTACAAGATAAACATAGCTGAGTCAGTTTCCTCATCGTTATACAAAATGCAAAGTCAGAACCGTAAAAGGTGTAATTACAGAAAGTGGAAATGATCAGTTCTTTAGAAAAGAGAAAGCAAGTCAATTTTCAAGCATTTTTTAATAATTTTGCATATGACCTATTCATAACCATCTTATACAAATAGTTTTTTACACTTTTAGATGCACAGAGGATAAACAATTCTATGTGTACAACATTATACATATTTAATACTTTTATTTTATACTTCCTAATGCAGAATACATTTTCATTTATTTCTATTCCTTTTAATTCCTGTAAATGTTAAAGTGTGTACCAGAGTCAGTCACACTGTGTTCTTTGAGGGATGAATATTAACCATAAAAGCCTGTCCACTGCAGTATACAGGGTAGGTATGAAGTCATCATGAACTGAAATGAGCTGAAGGAAAAACTTGGGCTACATTGGTTCCATGTTGCTGCTGAGAGGCTGTAACTTTAAACAAGCAGCCTGATGTAGCAGCTGTCTTAAAGGAATAAGGAAACTGATAACCCAACAGGCAAGACATGACAAGACATGAGACCAGAAAATATTTGTGATTGCATGGACTAAACATACACAATGCATTATTTCAGTGATCTTTTGAGGAAGTGCTAGAGTGATGTTTTTACTTTAACCCTTAAAATAAATAGACAAGCGCGTGCATATTCACACACACAAAACAAGGTTTTGAACATCCATTTTGAAGCACATATAAAACTGGTTTGCAGCAAAAAATATATAAATTTGGTATTCATGTTAGTTTAGAGGTTAGGCAGAGTCAGGGGGATTATACATTCGGTTATTTAGGAACAGGGTGAGACTATGACTGGTGGACTCATTAAAGGCTCTGACCATTCCTGTCCTCTGAACTAAACTCTGCCTTGGAAACCACTAGTCAAAACAATCTGCTATGAAGCTCCCTGTGGTGTCATAACAGCAACTCAGAGAGCTGCAGAGCTCAGGACCCATCACACAGGACCCTCCATCAGTACAGCACGGACTGCTCAGGTTAGAAATGAACTCTTTTGGGTGCATCTCTTAAATCTCTTTCTATTTTTACCCACAGTTGTCACTGCCCATGTATTAGCTTTGTAAATGTTTCTGAATGGTTATTACTCGCTTAGGTCTTACAATACGAGTTCTCCATTTATTAGAGTTGTGAATTCGAACAGCTGCAAATTTTGATGATTGTTGCAAACTTGTTATTTTTTTATGTTGCAAAAATTCATAATTTTTAGATTAGCAACTGAAAAGAAGAAGATAATGATGTGTACTGTGAAAGGGGTCACTTGTAGAGATGAACACACAGACAGTGATCACCTGTCACTGCAGTTTAGTATTTTTGAGCTTATTTTGGTTTTAGGTCATTTTTCCTGTACCAATTTAAACTCAAGCAGGAAGCTGATTTAACAAACTAAAACTCTCATAAACCCATTATTTTCTGCAGGAAAAAATAAAATAAAGCTAAAAGACAGTGAATACTAGTATTATTGTTCGAAACTTGACTTTATTTTATGCAGATCCCGGATGCAAAAATAGGCGACAGTTTGCTAAAACAATTTCACAGGATCATCAACTTGATGAGTTGATCTGTCCATCTTGTGCTCACAGGATTTGTGTTACCAAAAATAAAAGGTTCAAAGCTACAATATGCAACTCAAGCTAGCAGCGATCTGTTTGACTGTGTCTAAACCTTCTTCTACCTGCTAAGCTCTTCTGCTGTCTGCTACACACAGCCTAGTCTAAGAACAGTGATAAGATTATGGCACTGTTAAAAAAGATTTAGATTTTGCAAGTTGGTTTTGAAAAGTTAAAGTTAAGAGTTAATTCTCAAGTTTGATTATTGCCACTCTTTGGGATTTAAGGTTACTGATCTGGGACCACTGGCTAATATTACTTGTCAGAACAGTGAAAAGTGTGTGTTCCACTAGTAGCAGGATACTTATTTAGAAAAATGGCTTTATGTTTTATTACATTTAAGGAGTGGAATACAAGATGAAGTCAGATTTCTTAAGGTCTGTGCTTAGTGTCAAACAAAAGGACTGAACCAACTGACAAACAGGGGGTTGATATACAGAGAGGTTTGGACCTCCCAGCTGTGTGACGAGTCTTGTTTGTTAATGGGCAGAATCATCCGTCACAGGCTTGTATGTAAGTGTGGTTTTGGTTAGATGACTGAAGAAACTGTTAGTTTCATTTACAGTCCTGTTTACAAGCAAGACTAAGGCCTCCAGCCCTCTTGTTAGACACACACACACACACACACAGAACACAGACACACCGAGTCAGATGCTGATTTAACTGTTTTGTAGTTCATTTAGGCTTTGAAGATAGTTTCTTGTATTTTATGGATCATCGTCATTGTCCTTCAGTGTTGTATAAACTCTTCATTGCAAAAGAGAGAACACTCCTGTTTTTTGTTTCCTGGAAGCAATTCATTTTTGAACACAATTTCAGAAACCGTTACGACCACAAGCTTACAGTAATTAGTCTCAGAAATATAGCAGGGCAGCCATCATCTTCACAAAATTCTTTGTTCTTAAGACTAGGAGCTATTGCCAGGGAATGATTAGGCTCAAATGCCAAGTAAGCCTTTATTCTCACATCCAGTTTTTTTACATTAAGAGTGATCTAATAGAAGTGAGATACAGAGGATTAGCAGGATTTCTAAACCTCTTGAGTCTGCAAAGTTTGTCATAAGAGTGAAGATGACTGTTTACAACACCACTTCCAGAGGTTTTCTCACAGTCTTTGCACTTTGCACCAGTGGAGGATTTTCTCAGGACCCTGTTTTGTGCAGTTGGTTATTCAGTACAGCTCAGAGCAGAGTAAGTAGTTTACAATTTAGTTTAGTTACAATTTATGACACTTTCATTCGCTTGCCGACTGAACATCAAAGGAGGGAGAGGTAGGTTAGAGGTGTCAGTGGCTGTGTCAGATGGGAGATGTGAAGTTTAGGATCCAGACTGAACATTGCGTGTGAACTCTGTGCTGCTTGTCATGGTTGAGTTTGACCTCGTATGGAGACAGTATCACCTTCCATATTTAACTGGGCACCAAGGTAGAACCTCACATGTGAAACACATGTGAGAGACATGCATACATACACCATAACTGCTTAGGATTTGAAAAACAGAGAATAGGCAAGGCACAGTTAAAGATGGTAAACATACTTTCCTTTTGAACCAAAAGAATCCATCTGTGTAAACATGTTTCCTGTCTCTAAAGTAGTATCCAGTGAAAGGCTAAAAAACTGTTATTAACATGTTTAATCACATTAAACATATTATTGAATTAAACATAGTGTAGCTTATATACAGTAAGAGTAAATGCAGAATACAGCGCTATAAAGCTATAATCAAATTCTGTTGCACATTGCTTGAGACGTTATTTACTCTGAAAAGCACATGACTTGATGCTAACTACAAGCTGAAAGAAAAAGAAAGCTACGAGAAGTTCTGGTAGACGTTGGGTATTTTTATTAGAAGACAAGGAAAACACCTATATGAAATGCAGTTAGAATAAATTTTTTACCAGACTAACTAACTTGGTTGAGGTTGACTTGACAGTGTCACATCCAAAGAGAAAAACTAAAATTGTTGTTATCCTTGAAACAAATCATGCTAAGTAACTTATGCCAAGAAGTCACTACAACAGTTGAGTTGCATCGTGTGTGTGTGAGCTGAAGCCAGCTGGACAGTGTTTGATTTAATGCATTATGAATGAGTTTTGATTTGGAAATGTCCACTGAGCAGGTGGCTTCTTGTACTGGTTCGTTTAACAATAGGCTTACATAAGTACACTTACTTATGCAAGCCTATTGTTTTGTTTTCAGTAGCATGATTTATGATTTCATGTATGATTTCACGTATGATGTTATGCTTCTTAAGCTCCCCAGCTGCCATTGGATCCACTGTTTTCTGTGTCATATCATTTTTTTAAATTGTTTACATTTACAAGTAACGATGGCAGAAGTATTTTCCATTTAACTTTGTATATAAACAAAAATTCTCCTGTGACGAACAGCTGGAAGAAGAGTCCAACATTTAGGCTTGAACACTAAACACAAACGTTTTCTATGACAGATAAAATAAACAATGAGATGAGCCCATCAGTGTGAAGTTTGAGATTTATGATTGATGCAATAACAACGACATTTGTGTAAACATAAAATGATTTATAGGATGATAAATTTACTGTAAAACCTTGGTTTAATAAAATACGACAAACTTTTTTTTCTGTGGAGGTTGACTTGATTGCAGAAAGTCGAAAGTCGGCCTGCTGAACATTGATACACACTGCTTTCTAAGTGCTATATCATCTTATTGCTGCAGATAGACTCTTTACTCTTTTAAGTTATCTGTGTATATTGAACAGAAAGTTATCATGTCTCTGGCTGCATTTCCTCCGGGAACATTTTTGGCTGAAGCGCCTCTCCTTTAAACCAAACAGTTTAATCATCCAAATCACTGTTGATGACAGAACAGGCCGTTCTTGGAAAATTCTCAGATTATACACCAAGTCAGCTTGGGCTGGAGTCTGTGCCTGCCTGGCTCTCTCTCCGTCTACTTGGAAAACAGCTCCTTTAGTATGTAATAGCACTGAAGAGGACTACTGCCTAAAGATTTCCTGCAGTAAAAGCAGGTTGTCTGCCTATAAATATCTCTCTTCTGGAATCAACAGTTTGAATTCCGTCTTGAAAAACAGAGAACTGGCATCCTACTTTCTCTGTTCAAACTGTGTGTTTCTGAGCTCTGCGGGCCAAACACTTACATTCCAAAGCTCATGTGACTCAGTTTTCACATGCAAATCCAAACCACACAGTATTTTTCCTGAAATGTTAACTACTTAAGCTCTTATAAATACTAAAAGAAAAACATGATACCTAAAAATGTATTTCTGAGATGACCGACATGTATATGGTGTTCCTAATTTGGTCCTAATATGTTGTGTTTCCACCTCATATTGGACTGTAAACCAGGGCCCAGTCCCATAAATTTAACTTTACCACACAGCCAAACAGAAGTTGTTGCAGACCACCTCATTTACAGAATCTCATTTACTTTATTCATTTTAATATATATGGGCTTCTACAAATATTTCTGATATTATATAACAGACAACCGATAGATGAAACTTTAAGTAAAGCGTGTAACATTGTTGCTAATAAGAAACTCTTTCCAATGATGTCAGCCCTGCACAAAGCACAAAGTAAAAACTTTTACAGTGAAATGAGGTCGCTGCAGTTAATCAGACAAGCTGAGTCATTAAATAGCATTGTCACACATCGTAAATGGTAGCAGAGATGAGAGGAAAAGCTACCACCCAAAAAGTGACGTATTTGTTACATGTTCCCTGTTTTTGTTTATTTCCCTCCCTGTCCTAGTTGTTTCTCCTGGTCCAGATGTTTGGTTCAGCTGAGCTCTGTGTTTCAGACGTGGTGACTGAGTGATTAGGAGACAGGGGTGCAGTGGGGAGAACTCATGAAAAAAGAACAAGAACAAGAGGGACAGTGAGAGAAAGAGCCACGTGTGTACATTTGTGTTAAAGACTTTTCCCCACATATGTTCGCCTCATTATCCTTCAGCTGCAGCTCACTCTGCAGGAATGCAGGGCAGCAAACACATCCACCTCAGAACCCCTAGTGACATAAAAGCACAAACACACACATGCATAGAGGCTGTGCACTTCAGTAATCAGGCACCGGATGATAAAAAAAAAAAAAAAGCTCCTGGGCATTTAACCGACACAGAAAAGATGCCATGCAGTCAGTATAGAGATGCTGCTAATGAAAAGCACATGACTGGATCATGGTGCAATTATCTAAACAATGGCAGAGTGGGTGGGAGAAAAGAAGAGATGCAATTTCAGCTGGGCTTTTCCTAACAGAGGTCCAGTGTTAACAACTTTTCTCCAAGACTTTTGATATAGAAATATATGCAAACATACCCATGCAGACTTGTTTTTTATCTTTGTGAGCCAAAAGTGCTCATGTTCTCCTGGGACACAACAAAATAATAACAAAACAAGAGAGTTTGGACACATGAAAGTATCCGCAGTCTTCTAAAAGAATTTAAGAATAAATCTCTATGGCCCTGAGCAGAGCAAAGGAGAATAAAGAACCACTGTGACCTTCAGAGGGAAAAACACCAGGGACCAAACTTAACAGACAGACATGTCCACCAAAGGAGAGAGACAGGGAAAACGACAGGGAGGGGAGAGTTAGGGTCAGAGTAAAAGAGAAGAAGAGAGAAGGAGAGAGAGAAAGTGAGAGAGGGAAGGAGAGAGGGAGGGGTAGGTGAACAAGGGAGAGAATCGGAGAGAAGAAAAGACACAAAACTTGTGACTTGACAAAAGAGGGCAGGTACCAGAGGCAGGTAAGAAACTTTATTTGTTGTTTCCAGGGAGGGGGGCTGTTGTTGATGTGACATGACCAGAAAGATAAGAACACAGGCATGAGTGTGTTTGTGTGTGAAACAGAGCGGTAGAGAGAAGCACAAAGAGCAGTGTGTGTTTGTGGAGTGAGAGGGAATCCTGGCAGTGGCACAGCTGGGCCATGCTGGTGTGTTTCTATAGAAACGCTGTGCCATACAAAGTGGTGGTCTGTCCTCTAGGAAGCTGTCGCACACTTCAGCTCTGACACTTTTGCCCGCTGCTGCACACTCAAATGAATTTCTTCCATCAGTAATATAGTAGTGTTGCTGCTGCAGGAAAGTGAAAATGTGAAGGGAGTGCGTTTTTATTCACGTTGCTTGGTGACCTAAGATCTTAATTTTTGAAGATCATCACTTGGAATCTTGTGGTTCTCGAGGCAGTTTTGCTGAAAGTGGTTCAACTTGCTCAGTTTTAAAGTTTTAAACCTTTTTGTTGAGATAGGTGATGTGCGTAAATCCAAAATAATGTGTTAAAACATCTCAGGCTGAGGTAATTCACTGTTTGCAGGGTGTAAAAAATGGAAAAAGAAGAAATGTTTTTCTTTAGGTTGACCTGGCTGATGATCAGAAGAAACAGTGATGACATTGTCCAGTCAGGCTGAAGAACAGTCTGCAGGAGCCTGATAGGGCACATCACACTCTTCAGTTACTTATGATCATTGTAGTTTAATTTACTTACTATTTTGCAAGTGCTATTTCTGCACATCCCATTACTGTGGACATAGACCAAATCTTTTCACAGACACTGCAGGACTGCCACACCCACATGAGGAAATGTTTTGGCACCAGTGAAAACTATCTGCTGGTGAGGATGGTTTGAAAAGAAAGCCAGAGTAGGTACTGTGTATTTCTAGTGCTGAACTAGATCTGTGTAAGTCTAACAACATATTTTAACAATTTACTTTCCAGAGACTTTCTTCATACAGTACTTGCTGTTAAAATGAATCATGATAAAAGACAGAAGAGGGAATTTGGGTCGCTTCACATACCGCATCACTTATTCAGCATCTGCATATTGAATGATATTTAACTATTTGTGTTGATTAGTCACTGATAATTTATCAGTAGGTTATCAGTCAGATCTGTGAACTCCTCATTTGTGGCTGTTTCTAGTGGTGTTTCAAAACACTGGGGGATTTTCTGTTAAAGAATGAAATCATAAGTTCTGCCAAAAACAGAAAATTGCTTATCATCATCATTAAGGACTTAAAGACCTTTATTTGACTGACTGCTAATCAAGAATTGCTGCTAATCCTAATACATAAAAGTTGGGAAATTGAAAAACCCTTTGATGTTTTCTTGAGAGAAGTAAAAGTAAGCAACATGTTGTTAAAAATGCAAACAAACCTTATACTAGTTTTAACTTACAAATAAAGTAATACTCTTTTAATACTATTATTTATATTTATGTCAAAAAGCACAAAAAAGAAAATATCCTTCGGACTATATGCTGTTGTATAATAATTTTGAGCTGTCTTCTACTAGTCAATAACGGCAGTAAAGAATTTGAAGCTGTCTGTGGTGTTAATCTGGCCAATGCAGTATAATAGGATGCTTTGCCAAAGAACGGCATAACATTTGACGTGGAGATTTACATTACAAACTCTCTGACCTAGTTCTCATGCTAATATGGATCAGATTTACCGAATGCAAATAACAAACGAATGAGTCAGCCATCTCTGACTGAGATTTTAGATGTTTGCCAGACTACTGGTCATGACAACAGTGGCAATGGGGGGAGGAAGAGCTGGTTTAGTGCTGGAAGAGAGGGTGGGAGGCTTTGGATGTCAGGGAGGGAAAAGAATGGGAAGTGCCAGGGAACACTGTCAGATAAAAGTTCAGATTTGTTTTTTCAGGCAGAACAGATCCCGCTCAAAGCTTCATTCCTGCCTGGTGATTCAGAAGTGATATTTAGCAAATGAGCTTTTCTATCTCACAATGTAACTGGAAAGTAATGGACCGCTTGTGTTGCAGCATGATGTATGTATTTTGACAGCTGTGAGGAGAATATTTACAGTAGGCTTATGGTGATAAACTAAAACGCACAGAAGAGGGAAACATAGGGACAGACATTTTGTGTGTCAGTCAGTCCCTCGATGAGAAGTGTGAGAGCAGGGGCCAATATAACACACGCACAAGAGCTAAGTTGATCTAGGTTTCATATAACATTTGTTTTACATCAGTTACAGCACACACCCTAAAACACACTCCCTATGATCCTCTGATAAATGTTACCACTGTTGGGTGTGTCTTCAATGACACTGAATACTCCCAAAATGCATAATGCAAAATAATCCAAAGTATGCATTTTTTTATCATCTAAGCATCTCTATGAGATTTTTAACAAAGGCCATTTTCATAACAATAACTCAAGTGAAAAACATTCATATGCCTGGTCAAAGAGAAGTTTATAGACTTATGCTTCCAAACTTCAGTGATGTCCATATGCATCTTTTACGACTCCTTTCCTTAGTCAATGAGCTTTAACGTTCCAGACCTGCAGTTTTTCCTCTGGATCAGTGCTGACAAAAGAGCCTTTATCCCTAAACCATTATTTTCCTCTCGCTAATTTCCTGCTACAGCATCTGGCCTTCTTACATCTTCAATCAAATTAAGCAAAACACTCCACTTGGACATTGCATGAATATTGTTTTTCTTGCATTCCAAGCCACAAAAAACACATCTAATCATATATTTATAATATTCCGTTTACAGCCAATATTCTTGATACTGGTGTTCTGACCACTTAAACCCCGTGAATTTTCTATCCCAAAGCATTGTTTGAATACAAACTGGTTTTCACCATAGAAACAATCAGCAGCCAAATATACACAGTGAGACTTTTTAGTGTATGTAGAAATAAATGTCTTCATCTGCATGGAGCCTCCAAATGCAGGACTTTTTCACGCTTCAGCTCCCACACAGAGCAAAAATTCAGCAAAAGAACCAATAAATTCTGATTGTTAAACATTCTTTATGGGTAGAAATTGCTCACCGCACTGGCTAACCATCACAACCACAATGACAGGTTGTGCATAATGGGGAGGCTTCTCTCTCTCTTTACCAAACTCATGTAACTGTACATACAAACTGTACAATTTAACAATTACAACCTTTTTTTGTGTTCTGTTCTAGGACAATGAAGGCCGGCGTGGGACTCTTCTCTGCATTGGCTCTGTTCCTTCTGATGGGAGCAGTGTTCACCCAGAGACCCAAGCCAAAAAAGCCCACCCGGCGCCCAGGAACCACCAGGAAGCCTTCTGTCCCAAAGCCTGCTGCACCAGCACAGCCAGAGCCTCAGGAGCCCACAGACTTCCCCCCACCTATTCTAGGTCCACCATCCATCTTTCCTGACTGCCCTCGAGAGTGCTTATGCTCCCCAAGCTATCCAAATTCTCTCAACTGTGAGAACCGGAACATCCGTGTGATCCCTGTCATCCCATCCAGAACCCACTACTTGTACCTGCAGAACAATTACATTTCAGAGGTGACAGCAGATGCATTCGTCAATGCCAGTGAGGTCCGCTGGATCAACTTGGCAAACAACCGCATTCATCGAATAGACAAAAAGGTTAGAGAGCTTTCTTACTTAATGTTCATGATTTCAAAGTAAGACAAAAATTCAGAGTCTATCTGTTGTGCAGGTGTTTGACAAGATTCCAGCACTGCTATATCTCTATGTGCACCGTAACCAACTGAAAGAAGTACCTTCAGGACTCCCAGCGACCCTAGAACAGCTTCGCCTCAGTAAGAATCATATTACTAAGATCCCTGCTGGTGCCTTCAACAAGATGGAGAACTTGACTCTGCTCGACCTGTACCACAACCAGGTAAACCTGTCTGTTTAAATCTGTCTTTGTGATAAATTTCAGCACTGCAGTTTTAAGGTATAAGCAATGAGATCCACCTCTTTGCAGTTATTGTATGGTGTGTGCTCTTACTCCTTAGCTGAGTGACAGAGACCTGGGAAAAAACACATTCAGAGACCTGAAGAGCCTGATGCAGCTCAACCTGGCTCACAACATCCTGAAAAAGATGCCTGATGGTGTACCTAATAGTCTCATTCAGCTTTTTCTGGACAGGAACAGTATAGATGACATCCCAAAGCAAGTATACAGTGCACATGTTGTCACATAGCTGATGAACAAACATGCCCACCTGCACACATTGTATGTATTATAATTCCATATCTGGATGTTAAATCTCACAATTTCTTTCTGTCTATCGTTCTCTCGTTCAGAGACTACTTCAAAGGCTTCACTCACCTGGCATTTGTGAGACTGAACTACAACCAGCTGAGTGATAAAGGAGTTCCCAGGGCTGTGTTCAACATCTCCAGCCTGCTGGACCTGCAGTTGGCTCACAACCAGCTTGCTTCTCTTCCTCTCTTCAATGGTAATCTGGAGCACCTGCACCTCAACCACAACAACATCGAGAGTAAGTCCAATAAGATTATATGAATACGTGATAACGGGCCGCAAAATAACTGTATGTCACATCTTTATCCACTCATCTACGTTTACACAGTAAACACTGCTTTATATGTACTGTGTAGTTAGCATCTTTCCCAGGTTTTGGGTTTTCCATAAGATTTTTTTTCTCAGTTATTGCAGGAGACCAAAAAAGAGCCATACGGAGAGTAAATGTTGAAATTATATTTGCCTGAAGGCCAACAATACTTTAAATTAAAAATGCCAATGTTTCAGTGTGTCTATTTATGAAGTTTAAATTATGTAATTTTAATGACTCCAATATGTCTCCAATACTATTCACAAATCTGTATTTGAAGTATTATCATTATCATTATCAGAGTCTCACTCTTCGAACCAGTCAGAGAATGTCAACACTTTCTGCTTGAATAGTACTTTTTGCAGTATGACAGACAGTAGAGCAGGCAGGGAGAGGACTGGATTGAGCAGAGCAGATTGATTTGACCAGGTCTCATGTTAATGTCAACATCTCAAACACAGTCTGTGGATTCCTTCATAGTCAGAGTGAACAAGCAGCTTTTGATTGTTTGTTTCTGTGTTGAGACTAAACAGGGCTGAAAGTTTTTGATGACAGGGCTTAAAACTTAAAGCTTAAGACTTAAAAACATGTTTAAATTGCTCATCCAAAGTGAATCACTATGTCCCAGATGCAGTAATAATTGGCTTTTATTCATTTCTTGTTGTCTTGTGTTTTGTCTATGATTAATGTATTTATTGTTATACCTTATGACCCCATTTGTTTGATTACAGCAACTAATGTCATTTTCATATTTCTCCTTGATCACTTTGGACTGTTTTAATAGGTGCATCATAAAAATAACAAGACTGTTAGTATTGCTATCTATTATATCATCCTGTGAAGAAAGACAACATTTGAAGTGTTGACATGCATGTGTCCTCCTCTCAGGCATCAATGGCACCCTGATCTGTCCATATAACCTCCAAGCTTTCCTGGGTGATGAAAGCCTGGTACCCAAACTCAGGTAGGTTACATTATGTCACATACAGTAGTAGAGACTAAATAATCATGTCAGGAACTAATGATGTTTTAAAAGCAGAAGTCATTGCACTGGCATGTTAGGAGCCTGTTCTGTTGCCCCAGGTACCTGCGTTTGGATGGAAATCACCTGAGCCCCCCTATCCCTCTGGATGTCATCATGTGCTTCAGACACCTTCACTCTATTGTCATTTAGAAGAAACGTCTTTACACACAAAACACATACACACACGCACACAAACACAAACAGAAAAACATGCCTATGAAGCACAAGGGATGTCCACCCATATGTTCTGTGGAAATGCATGACTGAAAAAAGTCTCCAGTCAAATGAAAAAAAACTGAGTGTTCAAGTTTTTTAACACTATAACTAAAAAATTATAGTTATTAAAACTATGATTGCTGCCAGGCTGAGACGAGTAAATTATGAACTCACAAAGGGTGGATATACCAACATACAGCATGGGGTTAGGTTTTTGTAGGAGTCACAGTTTATTACTCATTTTTTGTTTATTAAACTACATGCAAAAACTAGAATGGCTTAAGCCTGAAAACACAGACACATTGACAGACATGCTACAGATATGTAGTTATGTTTGCTGCCAGCAAACAAACAGACCCACAGTGGAGGTCAGAAGAATCCATTTAAAACTACCATGTAGTTGAAACTGTCCCAAATGTGCCTGTGATTTTCAAGGTACTCCATGTAAAAATCTTATTTTATTCTTTCTATTCTCAGTCTTCTGTTTGTTATTCTTCTGTATAAAGAAGCTTTGTAAAAAAAAAAAAAATAATGGAAAATAAAACTTCTTATCACATTTGTGTTGTGAATGTAACTGAAATTACAATGTGATTTATGAAATCTTTTGACCTCCCTCTTTTGTGGTATATGCTTCACTGGTAAGTTTGCATCCTTTGTCACCAATATAATTAATGCAACTGTAATTTTAGAGTAAAACTGGGCGTCCAAACTCGCCCCTTTGCAATGTGCCTCAAACTACATGGCTGTAACAAGGTTTTTAGATACATGACTAAAACATTGACTGCTATTATGAGGAGATGTAAATATAAAGTAAATTTACAATACAGGAAGCTAGTTCACATTGACAGTGAGGAAATGTCCAAACATATATAAAAAAAAAATTCTAAAAGTTCTTTTTAAATTTTGTTGCAGCTGATAATGATTAAATTATTATTATTTACCTCCACTAAATCCTTTCTCCTGCCCTGTAAAATGACACATAACAAATTCCTAAAAAGAACCGATATACAAATATAAGGCAAATGTCAGAAATGTCAGAAAACATAATAAAACCATTTTATTAAAGACTAACAGTGGTTACAGGTAGTGATTACTACTGAGTTGGAAAAATATGTCTCTAAAGGCATAAACCAAATGTTTGTGACCCAATTATTCTCAACAGGTTTTTTTTTTCAAACGTTTCTTTCGATTATGTTTCTTATTATGAAAATACTTAGTTCAACAGTTGTAATTATTCTGGTCTCTAAAATTATTTAAATGTCAAAATCTGACAAAGGGATGTTACCTTATCATTATACTATGTGCAATTCACTGAAATGTAATGTGTTACATGAATACACAAGTATCCTTTGTTTGAGCAGCTATAGCAGGGTTATAGTACTTTACTACCTGGCATCTCAGTTAAACATTGTGATTTGTGTAACAGCAACTAGAATGTAGCTCACATTTTGACTTAAAAATGTAATTGTGTATTATATGAGCACAAACACGGTAAAACACGTAGATAAAATGCTCCACAGTTGCTGAGTCTGCAGCAGAATCGTTTGCTGACTCCATTTATACAGAGCATGTGATGACCTCTGGTGGTTTGAAGCAAGTGTTTCACCGTCCTCAGCTGAAAAGTGCAGTGAGCTATTTTTATCTTCACACTTCCTAGAGAGAAACTTGGAAACTTTGCACTTCCCTTTTTACAGTTATTTGGTGATGCATGCCACTGATTAACTTCATATTACTATAGAAACACTGGTTTTTCCAGTTTCCACCGGACTTCCCTGATCCCAATACTTTCCAATGCCACTGGATGTCTATACCGTCATCAAAGGTTATTCCGGCTAGACAAGCAGGCGAGCAGGTCCGGTAGGTGTTTCTGATCAGGGCTTGTCAGACTTGACAGAAGTGAAATTACCGCCAGTCAAAGATCCCATCACCTCTGCACAGCTTAATACAGACTGCAATTCCAGGACATCCTAAACAGTTACACAACATTTCAAAGCAGACTTTGTGATCAATAATAGGGGTGGTTACCATAACATCATGAAGGGCCTGGATCATTGTGACCACTCTGAGCAGTCTGCAGCTACACAGCCCCATACACAGCAAAATGTGATGTGTGTGCAGATGTGGTAGGATTACACAACTCAATACTTCTATCACCAGTATACAACAGTACTCAGGTAAAAGTGCAAGTATTGGCCTAAAAAAAAATCCCTACTAGACGTATCACTTCAAATGAATATATGTGTAATATTTTTAGATTCAAGTCAGGTGTCATTAATAATGTCGCTGATCTGTGTTTTTCAATAACCCCAAATGATGCAGTGAGTGCTTTTTAATGGAGGGACAGTCAGCTAAATATATCAACTCTGCAGAGGAATGATGACACTTAACGCTTATGACTCACAAAATAATTACAAGTTAGTGATGAAAGAACAGGTCAATGAGGAGGAAACCATCCCACCTCTTTCCTTTCTTTCAATTAAGTATTAAAGCATCCGCTGGTTCCTTGAACTGCAACATACTTCCTTCTCCTGTAAACGAAGTTTTGCACGTGTGTGTGATTTTGAGCTGTGCAAGACCTAGTGAAATCCCCCTAACTCCACTATAAGAGGAGACAGTATGGAGACACAGAAACACAGCTTTCTCAGGACTCATCCTCTGAGCAACACATCCACAGGTGAGTCTAAACACAGCTGATTAATTTATGTATTTATTAAGAAAAATGCTAATTTCTGGTTTTGTATATCTTGTAAATTTTTTAATTAGGTGACTATTATGGCTTGTCACTATATGCTCCAAGAAGTTTTTCAATATTTATTTTTTCACAATTTATTGACATGTTATAATCGTTCACTGATCAAACACATGTTAAAGATTGTAGCAGGAGAATTGAACTAATTCTCATGTAACCCTTTAACAACCTATAATAACTGACTCATTATAGTACTTATTATTTGAAAAGATTTCTCAAACAAAAAGTTTCTGTTGTCTTTGCCACCAGATTTCCATAGTGATGAAGATGCTGCTTGGCTGCTCTCTTTGCCTGCTCCTCGTGCTCAGCTGGCTGAGTGAACCTGGGGAGAGCCGAACGCTGCACCTGGACAGCTGCTCTGTCAGTGTTCACACACATGAACTGCGCAAATATTACTCTGACATACGACCAAATGCGGTGAGCTTAAATTAAGAATAGACACACACACAAATCATAAAAACAAATGCAGTAGCCTCATCCAGCATATTATTCTGGAAGAATTTGGAAAAAGCCATGTTAGCTGAAATATTCTAACTAGACCTTTTGTTTTTTCATATGACAGTTAGCAGAAGATGGTGAGATTGGAGTGAAGCTTCTGGACAGATCATTGATAAAGGACATTAAGGTGAGTCCTTGTGTCATTTATGAGACTTATTGATGGTGGTGCAATTTTCATTCTCACATCTGTATCTAATTTTTGATATTTCTAAACCGTAGACCATCTGCACTATATAAACAGTAAATGAATATAAAAGATAAGTGTGTAAGACTGGCTTTAATCTGATCTCTGTGTGTCTCTATTAGGAGGGGCAAACATGCTGTTTCTTGCGTCTTCTGCTGCGTTTCTACGTTGAGAAAGTGTTCAGCAACTACGCCTCTTCTCAGCCTCAGCAGCAACGCTGCTCCAGTGCTCTGGCCAATGCATTTGTCAGCATCAGAAGAGATATCCATAAATGTGTAAGTTAACAGTTTAATGATAACATGTGATTTTAACAACAGCTATGAGATGTGCTCATTGTACTCTGCTCTGTGTAGCACTGCCACTGTGGAGAAGACACTCAGAGAACAATTGATACCCTGCACGCCGACTTTATCAAGGTATGTAACATTTGCAGTAAAGGAGAAAAATTAATACAAAACAAAGATATTGTCATCTTTGCCATATTCACACAGCGGGATTTTTTTATTATTTTAATTAGATATTAAGTAACAGTACAACAATGTTACAGAGATGTAACTCACACAAACGGTTTGATACAAGGACTTGAGTAACCTTCTAGCCTTACATTTTTCATCAAGTATACTGATGTTTTTGTTCTGTTTGTTGAAACTATAAGTCATTGCAGTTTTCATTAACTAAGCTGTATTCACTAACAAGACTCTGTTCTTCACTGTGAGCAGCTCCAAATAAACCAGGCAGCACAGAAGGCTGTGGGGGAACTGGGCATCGTGCTGGAGTGGCTGGAGGGACTGGGTCAGAAAGCACACTCATGATTAAACCAAACCTCAGCAACTTCAAAGTGTCTTAAGTCAATGAAGGTTCAATATCGAAGATGGAGCTCTTATCCTGACATTTGTTGTAAAAGTTGAGGGAGGGTTACAAATTCACCTTCACATGGGTGCCATTTTGCATTTCCCTATTTTGTACTTTATTTTATTGAATGTGTTTGTTGTCCACTGACATGTGCGCTAGTTGTGATGATGTAATATTTATAATTAAAATGATTTTATGTATCAAGTTAACATATATTTATATTTCTATTTATCAAAACTAGAATAGCAGTTATGGCATTTTATGTATAACAAGTCTTCATTAAATTGAACTGTCCACATTTACTTTGTTTTGGTTATGTTAAGTTTGTATTTGTACTGCCACTTAAATGGCAAAAAGCATAAGTTTGTTATGTGTCTATTATTTTCATGTATCTGTTGAATCCATTACGTTTAGCTAACTACCTATTTCTTCTATTTAGCCATAATTTTTCTTTGTCATACATATAATAAAAACTATTTTTCTCATAAGTTGAACTGTCCACAGTCTTTGTATGCACCCCATAGCTACTACACAAGTACATTTTGTTGTTTAAGAATCTATGACTGTGATTTACTGTTCTAACTCTCAAGTCACTGACCTAAATAAATAAGTTATTTCCTGTGTAAGTTTGCCACATCAGAATAGCAGATGCACAATGGACAAAAGAGACAGAAAAGTTACAAACCCACATAATTCTCACTGTAGACACTGACAGTGTATTTTTTCAAGTACTTTTTATTTCACATTGTACATTACTTGACATCCCCTTAAAAATAAAGCCAGCTTTGGCAATATTTATCTGTTGTCCCTTGTTCAGGTGAAAGGTATTAAAAAACAAAGTACCTGGAGCAAACCCTCGCGAGCACTGGGAGAACATGCACACTCAAAACAGAAAAGCTAATCAGTGATTTGACCTAGAAACCTTGTAGCTGTGAGTCAGAAGCACTAAACACTCCACCACCATGCTGCCAAATGGTACAATATTTCCCACGGGTTTAAAGTAGAGAAAGCCTAATATTACGTTAAGAACAGAAATTGTAATACTTGTTTACTTTGATTCACATTGCTAAATACACAATTGTAGGTATAGCAAATGTAAACCCTCAACTTTTGGAAATTACTCATAGTTTTATGATGTTTTATTATGAAGAACTGCATTAAAACTTCTTTGATTTGAAGGTCATAAACTTAAAATTTTCTTCACAAGAAACATCAACAAAGCCACCAACATAAATGGAATTAAACAAGTACTAAAGTATCTAATCCCACACTGCAACAACACTATATCATAAACTCTGTTCTGCATACACAACCCAACGTGCAGCTGGGGATGGGGATGGACTGTTAGGGGTTTAGTGTTTTGCCCCAGAGACATTTCAGCATGTGGTCGGGAAGGGCAGGGCGCGTAACTCCGATCGTATGGTCGGTAGGTGGCCACTTTACCAACTGAGCTACTGCCTCCCATTACTCCCTCTACTTAATTTGTTTATATCTCTTAAATAGGTTGGTGACATATGAACTACTGTAAATCAATGACAAGAGTTGCTATCACAAGGAGGAAAACATCCATTGACCAATGAGTTTTCATTATAAGAGCCTTTGTAGATATTTATGACCTTGTTCCCTACAGTTTTACTAGGGTTTTCTGTGTATTGTGATTTATAGTAATGTTGTTTTACAGTATCAGTACAGTATCTTGTTTACTTTATATTGTGAAAAAAAGGCTTCAGCACAGTAAAATACTTCCTTATTTTATTTTAAATGTTCACATAAAAACCAAACAAAAAAAAAGTTTCTGTTTCAGAAAGGACTATTCACAGATCAGAGACTTCTATGTGACTGGCACTAAACTTTATATCATTATTGTTTTATAATAGTAACAATAATAATAATGAGTGTCTACACTGACAGAGGGTTTATATTTTCCTGCAAGCTGTGCATATATATCGAGGCAGAGTATACCTGTACTTACTGTAATATTGACTAATTATACAGTATTGCACATAAAACTCTTTACTTGTCCTACATTCTCACTGTGGACAGCAGAGGTTGCTAAGGCATAAGAAACAGAAGCATTTTGTACTCACTTCTGTGAAACGGTTTTGCTGGTTTTAGGAAGTTATGTCAAATTGCTGAATGATAAATATACAATGACTGACGAAATGAGCATCGACAAAGTGGCTCCGCACACAAACACATTAAGTCAAACTTCCATTAACCAAACACAACTTACAACCTATTTACCAGCCTCTTTTTTTGCTCATTCGCTCTGTGCAGCTGCCATACAAATAAACTAGGCAGGACAGAAACTAAGAGAACTGGAAACTGCACTGGGAAACGCACATTAGCACTTACAGTATAACTCCCTCTTTAACACTTAACTAATTCTTTAAAATGTTATGTGTATTATGTATTAATTGCAAGATTTGTATTTATTTTTTTGTCCTTTCAGCTTATCCCGTGAATTCAGGGCCATAGTGGATCATTGTGATTTGCTACAGTTTTTACACCGGATGCCCTCCTGACGCAACCCTCCCCAATTTCTACCATTGCTATAGAAGCATAGAAGATAGCACCTTTTCTATCAGACCACCCACATTTTATCAGTTTCAGAATTATTGGAATATATGGCCGATTGCTAATGATTGCCAATTCAATGTTAAAAAGGGTTAAACAACATGAAAGCACAGGAAGACAGGAAGCCATTCTGAATGTCGTAAAAGAGGAAAATACAACCACAAGCACTGCATAAACATTCAGCACAGCCAATAGAACAATTAGGAATGTCCTGAAAATAAAAGAAATGACAGGTGTACTGAGCAACATACACAGACAGGTCAGCAAAGGAAAACAACCACAGCTTATGACAGAAGATTGTGAGAGCTGTGTAGAAAACTCCAAAACAAGAGTCAGTGACAACAAACAATAAACATCCACAGAGCAGATGTGAAGGGTTCACATGAAGAGACTTGTGTGCAGAAATACACGGTCCAGGAGCAAACCCCTCATTAGCAATAAGAGCTGGAAGGTTGGAGTTTGAAAAACAAAAAGTGCAGAAATGACACACAAAAGTTCCTAAACGACATTTCATAGATTGATGAGTCCATAATTAACCACTACCAAACTGATAGGAAAGAGATACTGAAACTGTGGAGTAAGAAAGGATCTCCCAATTATACAAATAACACAAGCTAATCAGAGAGGTTAAGGCAGTGTCATGTTTTGGGCTGCATCAAGAAGACTGAAGGGAGAAACTCCCCATAACATACAAGCAGGCAGCAGTAAAAGTCTAGAATGGCAAATAAAAAAAGAATTCTGCCATTTGATGATGTCAGTGAGTCACAGACACGGTGTAGGTTCGGCAATGAAGGGATTTGCAACCAAAAGCTTAAATTTAATTTTGTTAAAACTGTCAGTTTCAAGACATGTGTAAAAAAGAATCTAGATGCTATCTTATATCTTAAATTCCTTTCCTCCATTCTTCATATATATATATATGAAGAAATATATATGTATATGTGTGTGTTTGTTGGTGTGTGTATGTGTGTGTGTGTGTGTACGCGTTAATAAAATTAGAATTTGTCCACCAAGCAGGAACCAAATTAAGTATCAATAAAAATCAGTGAAACTGTGATTCATCATTCATCATTAGTGTTATTTTTTTCTTTTCCTAACTCAGCATTCAGCTGTTTGAACACCATGGGAAACTATGAGCTGTCACAATGAGCACTGCTTACATAAGTGCGGTTAACACCATCACAAGCACAAAGAAGAGTATCCATACACATGCATGTGCTTACGCATTTGCACTGAAACGCACATAAAATGGTTTGGAGAATAAAGTGTGAAATGTTTAGAGCATTACACTGAAGTGTATCAACCACTGACTGAACTGGAAACTAATTTTATCTGATATTAATACCCAGGTCATTCAAGGGAATACAGTGGGAATTTTGAAATTTCACCTCTTTCCAAAAAAGATGCGTGTTCAGCACAAAGACAGGGCTACTTTAGTTTTGGGTTACAGCAATACATTACTCTAATGTTACTTTCTCTGGCTTGCAGAAATGATAGGGTTTCTATGGAAATAAAGTTTTAAGTCACTGTTTGAGTGACGTGTTTTACATTTGCCCATTTATATCACAGCATTACAAGATTTACCACAGACCCACACTTGTTAAGATTTGCACTGTGGATTAAAACAATTCGGCCAAAACTTGAGAAAAGCTCAAAAAGCTAAGTGACTAAAGAATTCGTGTGGGGTCCAGTGGGGTCACTCACAAGAAACATAGATAAGCATCAAATTTTGTCACCTTTTCCACTATGCAGAATCCTTATCATTAGCATCCTCCCACGTCAGCATCATCAGTTATGCAAGTTCTCGCAACATACATTAGCATGTAACTGGGTGGGTGGCTGCATGGGCACAACTGTGTTACAAAGGTGGAATGACCTTGAGACACCTCACAATTCTTGTATTTTCCACTTCATTAGCCTTATTAGGAAATCTAGCGCTATAATACGCACAGGTTCCGTGGCAACCGATGTGACGACATTCAGTGGCATAAAGCTTTAACCCAATATCTCACCTTAAGCTTTACCCAAATCTCAACCTAATGTTAAGTATTAACATTTCAACAGCCTTTTGAAGAGATACTAGAAAGTAATAATCCTTACTTCAGTGGTATCTAATTCCAAACTGGTCCTCATTCTGCTTGACACAGAAGAGCAGATACACACATTATTGTTATTGTTTTTCCACAATATCCACTCCACATAAACAATAATATACCTGCGAAGAAAGCGGTGCTGTACACATAAAAACATACAGGCACGCTGTCAGACGATTGGTGTGAAAGTGAAAGAGAAATGTGGTGAATCTATTTGTAAAGACAGCTAGATTTCCTCTAAAGGCGACAGTTGCAAATACACTATGCAGGCACAAAATATGCACGCATGTGATACAAGTGGTGGAGGAGCTGTAAAAGCATAACAACGGTACATAGTGCTGCTTGTCAGGTCGCCTGCAACAGTCAAGTTGATCACAGCATCCACAGCACAATGTTTGTCACTTTGTAACATTCGTCTAGTTTCATGCGGTGTTCTGCTGTGATTCACGTTTTAACAGGGCGGCTGAGTAGACTGGATATGATATCAGCAGTCAAGTTTCAGGTAATGAGCTGCAGTATTGCTGACATCAGATCCTGAGCACTGGTTAGTCACATCATCAGAAACTGTTAAGGAGGTAAGGGGGCAAGAGCTAAAAGAACAAAGTGACACCCTCACCACATTAGCACCTGATCGTCTATAGATCAGACAAGGTTTTGCTGAGTCTTAGTCATTAATTGAAAAAAGAGTGACACATTCTTACTGATTCAGTTTTGGCCTTGTTTCTAAGAGGCAGTGTGAATGTGACATGGAGAGACCCACAGGTTCCTGGCAGAGGGGGCTGGAGAATTAGTTTTAACAGAACAGGCTGTGAGTGAAATATCACTCGTCTTGAGCTAGAAGAAGAGCAGAATGAACATTGAGAACATTGAGTGTGGTATTGAATATTCAAGTTGCAACATTGAACCTGGCACAGAATCAACCTTTTTTGTAAACTGCTGCAAAACTGTGGCACAAGAAAAGCATGCACACGAAAATAGAAAATATTTCCAAATTTACTCTTTATCACTTTGCCAGTAAAATGAGAGGAAAATGCAAATAGAGCTTGAGAAATGTAGCTAAATAAAGCTGTCATATGCTTTGCCTTTTTTTTTTCTTGATGCAACAGCGCTAACTGAAGCAAAGAAAATAAATAACAAATAAATAATTTATGACAGGATTAGTAATACTGAGAATACTGCAACACATCAACATTATATATTCATGACACCCAA
This sequence comes from Channa argus, assembly GCF_033026475.1. Classification (NCBI taxonomy): domain Eukaryota; kingdom Metazoa; phylum Chordata; class Actinopteri; order Anabantiformes; family Channidae; genus Channa; species Channa argus. The sequence goes on along the minus strand of NC_090201.1, from coordinate 12,189,461 downwards.
TTTCTGTGAACAGAACTTACTGATTATATGTGATGTCGGTTTTATCACTAAGCATTTTCTCTGGTCACTTCTGGTACACTGAGGGGGGAAGAGGCTAAAAGGCTGAGTGGGTTACCTATGAAAACGTGCTATATGTCATAAAGGACAACTCTAAATCTCTCTCTCACAGACACACACATAAATAAGCCACAAGTCAAATGCCAGCAAACTGGGCAGAGGCTTACAAATGCAACTGCAACCACACGAAATCATGAAATCAAACAACTAAATGCAAAAACCGATAGATGGTCGCTAACTCTCTCAGTCTATGTCTCTCTCACACACAGACTAAAGTAAGAGGGGTTTCCCATAAACGGGTGACTGCTGACTCATCTTATTTTCATGTAAACTTTCAAATCTGTATAAAAGATAATCATTTATTTAAATTTTTATTCCTTAGATGCAATAAAAATGTCATTACTATATAGCTAATATAAAATCTTCACATTCAATGTGTTACTTAAAGAACAACATCTACCTTATAATATACTGGTACACAAAGCAGCATTCTCTGTCTGCTGCATGGCTAAGCACAATAACCCAGATCTGCATATTGGTGCAGTTCTTTTTGTCCAGCCTTACTTGGATTTTGCAATTTACAGAATTCTCTGGGAACTATTTCAATGACACGAGTACCTGGGTATTTTCCTTTCCTTTGTCATCCACATCCCTTTTTTTGTTCACTTTGTGTACCATGTAGTAATGTGTGTCATTTATCTATTAACCTGTTTGTTATTGTTGTATCACCGTCTTAATGCTGACCTCTTGGCCTCTCTCTTAAAAAACACAGCACTATGTAATAACAACAGTAATAGTACTTTTACCTTGTTAAGTGAGAAATAAAACGTTCGTGAGAAATGAAACTTTGTACTGTATCTCAGTCTATGCTAGTCTATGCTCATCTGCTTCTCCTTTGTGCATACCTTGCATTTTGACTGCTGTTGTCAGATAACCATGCCTCATACTTCTACTATCATCATATCACATATGTGGAAAACTATAATAACAATACTAGTTCTGGTAGAATTAATTTCATGTTCAATTATGCACAATGTAAATGCCAATATTTTTGAAATTTAGGGTGGCCAAAAGCCTTTGCTAATGAGTTTTCTTTTGGATGCAGATCGAGTACCTGACTAAATAAAAATAAATAAATCAAAGAAGTAAAGTAAAGTAAAGTAAAATGTGGTACATCTTTGCTAGGTGTGGTATTGAATATTCAAGTTGCAACCACAAATTATTTGGTTAATAAATGATCCCTTTGGTCATTTTCCCAAATTAAGTTTTACACCAACCATGAATTCCCAGCACTCACACATAGTCTTTGTCAATCAAGCTAAATTGATTTGGACTATTTGAATGCTGAAAGATGCTGCAGTTATGTCATATGCACCAACCTAACAAAGATACACAGCACAGATAAGCAAATTAATTCATGTTGAGACTACCGGGAGTTTGATGTTGGTTTAAGTGCCTGTATAAGCAATTTTACCAGTTTTTTCTATTTAGATTACACTGTACTGTAAGTGCATAAATAATAAAAGACACATTAGCACACGTATTGTATTTCTCTAATTTGTATTTGGCATTTTATATACAATCTAGCCTTTTTAAGAATGATCACATATAGGTACACTGGTTTTTCTATGCTGTGTTAATTATATCAATACTTTGTTTTTCTTTAATATTTTAAACAGCACATTGTGTTATCTTCACTATGACACAAGCTTCAACCAGTAAATGAACTTTATCTTGAACTGTGAAAAGGTATTTGCACAGATTGTGAAGTCCTCACATGCAGATAATCATTTGGTATGGTTTTCCCTACAGCAGTCTTTAAAATACCAGTGTTGCCCAACAAAAAATGAGTAGAGTCAGGTATGAAGCAGACAGACTGAGCTTTGGTAGTTATGGATAAATGGACATTCCGTTCAACAAAAAGTACTACAAGGAAAATACCCATATACACTGCATAGACAAACAAGAGTCACCAACCACTTCTCTATATGGTTTCTCGTTTTACAAATATAAAATTTATGCCCAAGCATATGAAATCCTCGTTAACCATTTGCTGACTCAGGGAGATAATGGAATCTCTAGAAACAATACCATGACTCTGGTGATCTACACACACATGCCCACATACACAAAAACAAAGATGAGTAGCTGTCACCTGTCATAAGTTTTATTACGTATATCTGACATACAGAGGGAATCCACAGCGTCATCACACTCAAACCACAGCACAATATCATTTCCATCTGAGGGGCACAATTTCCTCTGGTATTATTAAAGTGCCAGGAAAATTATAATGTAATTTAAAATATTCAATGGCATTTTTATGACAACTTTTTGCACATATGGACCAATTTAAAGTTCTTTTTCAATACTAGTTTGTCCTTTTTGTACAGTATAGGGGACTGTAGTCATTTTAGTACTAATACTGCTTCTTTACAAATATTGCTAAAAATAGAAATAACAGAAATAATAGATAATAATCACACACCAATTAAAAAAAATCCATAATTGCTATGTCATTAGGAATAGGTTTCGAATCACCCTACCTCATGGGAGGAGTAAAACATATGTAATGCATGAGTCTGAAAAGAAAAATCCCCTTGCATGTGTGAAGCATGTTTAACCATTTCTCTTCCAGTCAGTCTCCTCCCTCGGAGAATCTGTCCCAATTTTGGCTATAAAGACACAAGATATGCCCGAATATGTGCACTTATCTTTTCTGAGCTCCTCAGCAAGATCATAACAAAACCATTTCTTCTCAGAAGTCAGACATCTCCATCCAGTGATTCCACTGAGCCTGCAGCATCTCTTCACCTGAGGGTCCACTCTTCTTTTCTCTCCAGCCAAACAACTTCAGCAGACTGTGCACCAGCATGACTCCTCGATTTCTCCTCCTGTGGGTCCTGGTACTTGTGTCCTTCTTCAGCAATGCCTGGTGCAGTCCCATGTGCAACAACCAGTGCTGCCAATTTGTGGAGGGCTTCCCTGTCAGACTCAGGAAGCTCAGACAGGATTATTCCCAGATCAGAGACTTTTATGTGAGTACAGCATTTGCTTTATACATACCTTGGGAGTTAATGCAGCATCAGTTGTTGGCCCATGTGGCCATGTGTGTCCTGCAGGTCTCCAGGTGATGCTGCACATTCTTGCCTCTGTTTGTGCAGCTGCTCTCTCTCTCTCTCTCTCTCTCTGTCAACACACTGAGCACATTCTCGACTGTTTGCAGGAAGCAAACAATGATTTGGACACAGCGCTGCTAGACCAGACCGTCGATGACTCATTTAAAGTAAGTTTCTCTATAAAAATCCACACAAAGTTCAATTACTGCGGTTAAAGTTGCATCTTCTGGGATTTAAATGGAAAACAAAGGCCTAGACACAACTCAGTTACCGATAAAGTGAACATCGTGTGCAACATTAACCAGGCTGCTGGTTTTCTCCCGAATCAGAGTCCGTTTGCCTGCCAGGCTATGAACAGCTTATTGGACTTTTACCTGAACACGGTGCTGCCCACAGCCATGTCCGAAGTAACGGAGGACAACAAGGACCTAAAGCCTCACGTGGAGTCCATACAGCAGATTTTCGACGAGCTCAAACGTGATGTCATCAAATGTGTGAGTAGCTGACGCACGTGTTACTCCTACGGAGGACTAGAAATGTAAATACTGCTGAGGGACCTCGTACACTTTTACAGCGAAGTGCAGTATTTCGTTATTTGTCTGGGAGACAGAATTCAAATCGCCCATTAAAAGTGTAACATAGCCTACCAGTGACGAAGGTTCCCGATAAAGTAATCGCTTCTCTGATCAGATGAACTATCACTGCTAAAGTCGGTTGCTGTTTTCCGCGGTATCGTGCCGTTCAGTAATGCGTGTGTTAGTGAAAAAAAAGGGAAAAAAATGCTAGATCGTTCCTCCCACAGTAACAACCAAAACTGACTTGGTCTGCATCAAGAAAGTAGTAAATTGCATTCCCGCACTTTTTGTCGCGGGGTAAATGGCTGAATGTGACAGAAAGGGGAAGACTCCAGTAACTGCACGCACCACCAGATCGCAATACCGCGTTAGTCAGCAACAGCGTCCACAACTCTGAGTCGCCCAGTTGTTATGAAAGCGGAAGAGCGCTGCAGGCTCGTTCCCCAAGTGCAATGCTGAGCTCTGACTTTGACTGCATTCATGTCTTTACTACTTATTAGCACGGCGAGACCTAAATTTAATAGAAGGCCACTTGCCTGTGTCCATTAGCCAGTTCAACAATAAGACCGAAGAAAAATGCTGTCTGTGGGGGTGAGAGTGGGGCATGAAAGCTGCTAACACCCGTGTTGACCTCATTTTTGTATGGTTCTTTTACAGAGAAACTTCTTCTCCTGCAAGAAACAGTTTGACATCAAAACCCTAAGCTCTACTTACACTCAGGTGAGTGTCATGAATTTCTCTCAATGGAAAAATGTGTTTTAAACATGTACAGCTTGCATGCTTACATTTTGACAGATCGTTTTAAATTTACTAAAATATACGTGTGTCTACAGATGGAGAGCAAAGGTCTGTATAAAGCCATGGGCGAACTGGATGTGCTTTTTAACTACATTGAGACATATCTGGCCTCTAAACGACAGAGAAACCAAGTGGCCCACTCTTGAAGACATGATCACCTCATCAAAGTGTGACCTTTGTTTAACTCAGGGAGAAAAAAAAAGATTGTTTCCATTATCTTTGATGATGTTATTCACTGTTATACTCTGAGAGTTCACAGTTTTGTCCTGAGGACAAATTTCATGACCATATTGTGTCTTTTAAAGTGAAGAACAAAACCGAGCTATTATATTTATTTGAATATCAAGTATAAATATGTTTTTTGTTGTATTTATTATGTCTAGTTTTGTATTGCTAATGATGAATAAAAAACTTTCACAAGAACACAAAAACACAGCTGCATTCATGTGCCATTTATTAGGAATGGGTAACTGATAGAAGACAGAATATGTAACATCCTGCAGTACAGCAGTCATATGTGGGGAACTGCTAGAGTGTAAACTCAACAAGCTGTTTCTCTAACCTCAAACTTGACCCATATACATCACTTACCAGCAGCAGCTCTGCTGTATCTTTACTTACCGTAACTGTAACTAGCCAGCCTCACCCTCATGGCATATGCACACTTGCACATGTACTCATATACAAACGCACCGAAAAAGCTGTCTCACCTAGTCACACTCAGAAACACATAAAACAGAACTGATGTGGTACAATACGGCAGTCAAATGTTTTTTTTGTTTGTTTGTTTCATCCACCTGCATCATTATCTATACAACTTTAGTTTTCAGGGATTTAATTTATCTATTACCACAAGACATTTGTCACTGAGTAGTAAAAGATTGTTTTAATAAAGACTACTAACAAATGCACGCTGCTTAATAACACTTGATGTATGTACAGAAGTGTCTGATGTTTCTGACTTGAACGATTCCTGACTTGAGTCAGTGCATAGAAACTACTCTAGGGTAATTCATCTCTCACTTGCCTAGTCAGTGTGGGATGATTTAAATAGTATCATTCCAGTAATGACAATACAACATGCAAAGATATCATTCATAACATTTGTCTTATAGAGTGTGGACATTTTATTTTGACCTAAGATAATAGCAATTTTTTAGGGGTTAATTATGTTAGACAGTGCTTAGTCTTTTAAAAGTTTTTAAAAGTGAGCACTGGTTCAGACTTTGGAACATGTGTTTACATTTAGAAAGGCCTGCCTGTTAACTAGTTAAGATCACCGCTGGTTGTTATGCAATGACTGGATGCTTCTGTTCAGAGAGCAACGGTTTCGAGGCAGGGTGAGAAAAAAATAGTTACTCAGCCTTCAAATGTCTGAATCAGTGTTTAATGTAGAATGACAATAGTTATTGGTGTAAAATGGTTACTTTGACATCTATCTTCCATGTCTTGTCAATTTCCCAACAAAAGTTAAGATGTAAATGGTAAACGTCCTGGTCATCGCTTTACAATGTTGCTTCTCATTCGGGCATTCACACACATTCACAAAGTGATTACATTGGCTGCCATGCAAGGTGCTCACCTGACCCAAATTAGGATTCAGTGTCTTGCCCAAGGACAAATAGCCAGGAGGGACCGACAGACGATCCACTGACCCTGTGGTCGTGGATAATTGCCATCTAAGCTACCCATTACCACAGAAACAAGGTGCCAGTTTCATGCTGCTCAAAGCAGCATCATTCATATTTTATTTGGACCTTCTCCCCTTTGGATGTGTGTGGAATTATTACAAGTCTCCCCTAACTTATTATAAAAAAGTATTATTTTTTTAAATATTAAGCATACAGTTCCAAATAGTGGAAAAACTGTCACTTTGAACTATTTTCTTTTTTTTAATGATAAACACCCATCTAAGTACAATAGCACGTACATTCACAGTAGAGGTGGTGTCCCGGTTTTCAATTTTGACACTTGTTTATTCCAACAGTTGAGTTCACATATCGTTCAATAAAGTATTATTGGAAATAGTCAAGATAATTATTAGGTGAAAGACCCCTGCTATGAATCATTTCAAATCACAAAGATTCATGCGGCTAGAGAATTTTTATTTGCGCATATGATGAGTCAGGTATAAGATGAGATTGATCCAAAATAGATATGCTGAAGATATAAAGATATACAGAATCTGCTTTAGTGCAGTGACTCATTCTTTTATTGTGGACTGAGTCAGTTGGCGTAACTATCTAATGCCCCCATTGAGCTTTAACACATTAAAAAAAGAGAGTATTATATATCATCAGTTTAATCGCACAGCCTGCCAAGTAAGAATCAACTGGGCATAATACAAGTCGGGTATTTGGTCAGTACTGCATGGTTATTTTTAATTTAACAGGCCAGTTTATATCTAAATAATGCACTTCCAAATTGTCTCTTTCACTGGAAAGGACAAGAGTGTACAACTAAAGTGCTGATTAGAGCTTACAGATCACACCATCAATATCAACAGAAAAAACACAATGGGTGCTTCCTAAAGATAGTAATCATATTTTTGTGGCATTTTCAAAACAAGCTCTCATAACAAAAGTTGGCATGAGATTAATCTCAGCTCTAGACCTCATTCGATCAAAGTTTCTGTCAAACAGTTCAGCATGTTTTCACTGTATGTGTGAATGTACACATACACTGTGCATACACACACACACACACGTACTTAATGTCTATATTTCCTGCTGCAACTTTTCTTAGAAAACATTGAAGAATGGGTTCCTACAAAAGGAGGACGTTTTTAAATAATCAGCAAAGAAGAGAAAAAAAGAAAAAAAAAATCAAAGCAGCCACAGCAACCACAACATGTACCAAGAGCTGTATGTGACAGTAAGAGCAACCGGATTTCCAGCACATGTGAAGATTAAAAAGTGCTCTTACACATGTAAAACTGAGAAGGTTTTCCATTTGATGATGTCTGAAAATCTTTTAAAGCTTCCTACTGAGATGTAAGTTTCTTGCTGAGACAACGTGTGGCATCTCACTATTGTTGCCTTTGTCTCGAGGGTCTGTCGGATCAAAGTTGCTTGGGAGGAAGTGTTTGTGTGTGAGAAGTAAGGATGCCATGCCACTTCAAAGAGCAATGACCTGTGTCACCACTTCAGCTGAGAATTCTCCATAGTACACATTTCCCCATGGCTTCAAAAGGCGAATATGATTACATAATGGGCACAGCACACAAATACATTTCCAACCCAGAAAAATGTTTTTAATCACTTGTTTGTAAATAAATGAAGACAGTGTTGTCAGACTTCCTTTGATGGTGGAACACATCAGATGTTAAACAGTTGAGAGGAACACATCATTACTTCATAGGCTACATACAGCATGTACCTCTTAAGATTTACACCAGTAGGTTTCCTATCTCTCAAAATACTACAGGGCCCTCCTTCCTGATCTGTGAAGTGCATTCTGGGTGGGCGTCTTGACGTTTGTCGGAAGCAGAGTAAGGCGAAAGGACCTCCACAAGACTCCCCAGATGACGCGGGACTCCCCAGAAGCCCCATTTACCCCCTCTCTCACTTACCTGACAAAGTTTTACTGCCGAGAGAGATGACTGTTGGTTTCATCATACTCAAAGCTGAAAGATGAGAACCTACGACTACCTCACACCTGAAAAACAATAATCTTGTGCACTAGCGGGAAACTGCTCTAAACACCCCAGACTTGGCAAATGTGTTGACTCAATGCCACCACAGCATTTTGCTACGCAAATTGGTATATTCCAGGAGTCACTCATTCGACATGGATGATAGAAATTTGTCACGAGTTGCGTCTGTGCACGCTGTGTCAAAGCAACAGATCCCAAGTCAACCAGACAATGTGAGTCATAGCTGAAAACATGATTTAGTTAGAAAAATCACTAAAATAGAGGCAGAGGTTAAATAGGGGAAAATATATTTCCTTAGAAACCCATGCTGTGGGGATAAATTCATATTTTTGAACGATTTGGCTTTAGGGCCCATCACTCTACCAAAACTGCAATTGCTAAATTGGTAAAAGATCGCCTTGATATGGATTCAGACTACTCCTCTGTGCTTATTATACCTGATCTAAGGGCAGTATTTGACGATAAAAATTATTGATTGGCATTTGCTTAGATACATTTAATTATCTGACAGAACAGTTTTATATGAAAAATTCTCATTAAAATTGATCAGATTTGAAACATTGGGGTTCCTCAGGGCTCTATTCTTGGCCCAATATGGCAGACGCAGACAAGCTAATTCACACTCTTTTTTTTTTTATCCAGACAGCTATCTATCCACTTATCGTGTCCAAGTGTCACAGGGGGCTGGAGCCTAACTACACAGCATAAGGTAGCAGCTGGCAGTTAGATCGAACTGGGGACCTTCTAACTGGGAGGTAGCAGTACACCATATTACACCCATTGTAGTTTCTCTTTATATGCTTGTAATCCATACCAGAGTTTAAGATAATGACATAAAATCCCCAACAACGATGCTGTCATAGCTGCCTGATTTCTTTAAACCTCATACTCCATCCTATGCTCTGTGCTTAGATTAAAAAAAAAAAAAAAGCCCTGTTCTTCTGGAATACCATTGTGACAGCAGTATGACTCTAGAAGCTTTTATATTTAAACATAAAGCTCATCTATATGCCTCAACTTTAAATTTTTTAATAAAAATGTAACTACTAAATTTCCAAGGACTGTGCCATTTATGAGTTCTTAGCTGGTGAGTCAGTTTGTGTCTCAGTTAATGTTTTGGAATTTTCTAATTTTTGGAAACTACTGCATCTTTCAAGCATGAGAATCAAGGCTTTGTTCTAGCTTTATTACATTATATCGCTTGTTACCTTATCAACAGGTTCCTGGGTTTCAGGACAACCTTGTCCTTAAACCCAAGGCAAATTTGTGATTTAGGCTATATACAGTAAATACCAATAAATTTAGCTTGTAATTCATTAACCTGAACAACAAGAAGCAGGTAGGGCACATGTAACAAGTACACAGGCTGTTGGCATGACTTAAATTTAAATTCTATGTATATATTCTGTAAAGCTTCAAAAATAGCTAGGAGTATAATCTGTAATGATTATTATTTTAATCTAATACAATCGCTTGCTGTCATATTCTGGCGTGAGATTTTTTTTTTCTAAATGCCTAAAATCAAACCCTTTCTAAAATGAGTTTCTGAAAATAGTGAAACTGCTAATCAGAAAAAAGCTGATGTTATCATCAGTCTTTACATAATGCAATGTACTGTTTTAAACACATTTATCTCTAAATGTGTAAAGGTACCTTTTGTCTATTTGTCTTACTCACCGTTTCAAAATACACTACTTTTACATTTAGAAACTGACAAGAGATGAGTGTGCAGTGTGTGTTTTCTGTGATTTTTTTAATCCAAAGCTGAAGCAGACAAAAGTATGGCAGGTGGAGCTGAAGAGACTCAATGACAAGAAAAAAAAAAAAATCTGTGTTTCCACTACAGTGTTGAAAGGGCCGAAAAAGTAACAATAAAAAACATTGTCACAAATTATTCAATGAACATTCTTTATAGTGAGAGATTTGTATGTGTGATGTGACAGGTATTGTGAATGTAATTTTACAAGGTGGACTAAAATGAAACAATGAACACAATATTTTCCCAAGATCCCAAGTGAACCAACCATCACACCCTCTCTGAATGTGATGACAGCTTGCTGGTGGTATGTCATATTCTGCACAGGGAAGAGGTGTAGCTCTTGTGTACTTTCCTCTTGGAGGAGTTTGAGGACACTGGGACTGCATCAGATTACTCCCACATAGCTGAACTGGTGCAACTGTCTCAACTATATATTCCTTAGAATATGCTACTACTCACATATGTATAAATGCTCCCTCTAGTCACTTAATATCGCTCCAACATTTGCAAACAGAAATCAACACCAACAATAAAAAAAAAAAGGTTGCAGCAGTACTTCCAAGCTGACAGACACATCTGCATAGCATTAACCTGAAATATAATCTGGTATTGTTATAAATTCTGAAGCATAACATTGGCAAAAGCCTGAACCAAATGGTAGGTAGGGGTTTAAAGTCATTTGCTGCTTTAGCAGCACTCAGTAAGGCCTATGCTAAAATATTCATAAAATCCATGAAAAAAATACAGTATCAGTTGGCTCCTACTCTCCTATGAGCTACATGCAGAAGAATAGAGTAGCCAGTTGCGGTTCTTAGACTTTCATCCTTCTCTGCCCTAAAACAACAAGTGTAGTTTAAAACAGGAGAGAGGGGCCATGAGGTGCTATGTCTGTTTGGCACATTTGCCTGGTGTGAGTGCATAGGCCTTTTTTTTACATTAACAAAGACAGACTGAACCTGGCAGACACTCCCAGTTCAAGACCCAGAAACAATCAACTAATTTCAACTAATTCCTGCAGTCAGAAACAGGGTTCTTACATTCTACTTGTCAGTTCAAAATACATCTGCTAACTTTGCATGTTTGTAAAAAAAAAAAAAAAAAAAACATCCCTTCCTTTTATTTTTTGGGTTTAGCCATTTAACATTCACAGGTTTAGGGCTAGAGCCAGAATAGGGCTGTGGGGGAGAAAGAAGTACTTCTAATGCTAGGGCTATATGTCCTATTCCAACTTTCGAGCCTCTCTGAGTACACAACCTGATATTTGGGAAAAGAGGGAGACCAAGCTTACAGATTCCCTCTCCTCTCCTTTTCTAAAATTCATAATCTCTTCAGTGACATAAAAACATAGATCAACATTCTCTCTGCAAGAGCAGATGTGGGTTTGTTAAAACGATAAGAGTAATAAAAACAAACACTCCTACAAAACATTAGATTTGCCATGAAAAATAAAACACAGAAAATCCATGCACTGCGACTCACATGTCGACAAATTATTGCTTCCTTTTTACAACCTTTTTATGTGTACATGCGTTTTGCATGTTTCAGTGGGCTGCAGACTGTGGATCAGCCATGGTATTACTGGCTTTCTTCCTCCGTTTTGTGAGCAGTGGATTGGTAGAGGCTTCAATGGTCTTGATCTTAATTTGCTCATAGTCAACCCTCATTGTTGCCAAGGCACTGGTCATTTCCTCCTGCAATATTAAGAAAACAAGATTACAACAACTCTCCTACATTACATCAGGTTTTTCCTACAAAAAAGAATGCAGAAAAGAACCAGCTGTCTTACCTTGACATCCTCCCAAGCATCCTTCTCCTCCTTTAGCACACGGCTGGTGTGAAGTGGAGTCTGGGGAACTTCCATCGATTGCTTTAGTAGGAAACACACATTGACAGCCAAATCTTACTTCACCATTTAGAGATTACCCAACAATTGAACTGATGGCATTAAAGTGATGTTGAAAAATCAAGTGCATGTTCTTACATTGATCCATGGATGATTCATGAACTCCGTTATGGTCATCCTTTGGGTCGGCTCAGTCTTTAGGAGAGTTCTAATTAGCTGTTTAGCTGCAAATGCAATTATTATGTGCACCATTAAAAAGCATAACAAACCGCAACATTTGTTTATAAGAAGAAAGTGTGGGGGGTTCTGATGCTGGCAGCCCGATAACTTACCATTTTGTAGATGTGAGCAAACAATCACTATGTTACCTTGTCTTTTCTCTTTAAAACCAATATTACTCAGAAACCAAGAGATCACTTTCAGTTGTAGTGAATTTGACTGACAGCAAAAAAATAGGTAAATCACCTGCATCAGTTTCAATTTCTGGATCAAAAAGCTGAGGCCAGCTTGACTGGTGAGACAGTGTGTCTGTAGAAGCTTGCACATCAATACATTGTGCTGAAATATTATTTATGATTTCTATGAAAGTCTATTAAAGTAAAACCAATCCCCAGTGACTGAATCTAATATGCTAATGTAAAACTTTAGTTGTCAGTTTCTTCATAACAAAACTATCCATCACAAATTGTGGTTTTCCAACCAAGTTTAGACAGAAGGCCAGGTCTCAACAGTTTTACATTTAAATGTAATACATCTGATATACAGAATCATGTAGATCATATATACGGCAATAGAGAATAAACATAAAAACAAGATGAATTGGGATATCATTACTACAGCAATAACTGTAGATAAGAGACCTTCTACAGTGGGTACAATTTACATTCTTACTCTTACCTTCTTCTGAAACATCCGACCACTCAGGGTTAGGAAACTCATATTGACCCATCCTGATCCTTTTCTTCATCCCAGGAGAGATAGCAAGACCATGGTTGGAATAAAAAGGAGGGTAGCCGCACAATCTGTTGAAATGTGAAATATTAGTTACTGCATTCAATCAAGAACCACGTTACGAGGAATAAAGGAGGTAGCAAAGATTCTCTTACAGGATATACATAATGACACCCAACGACCACATGTCACATGACTTGTCATACTTCTCTGGGCCCAGAACTTCTGGAGCTGCAGACAAAAAACCCGGGATGGCAGAAAGGTTATGGAGACAGGTGTTAAAGTTTCTTTCTTTCTAATAATAAGCAAAGAATATTGGAGTACAAACAGAAATTGTTCCATACCAACGTAGTAGGGTGTGTAGCAGGGAGTTGCTAAAGAGTTGTGTGAGGTGGTTTCCTTGGCAAAGCCAAAGTCTGTGAGTTTGAGGAGGGCATTTGGCCTCTTCGAGGAATATAGTAAATTCTCTGGCTGCGGCAGGAATCAGGAATCAAGTCAAAAGAAAAAGTATGGTATTGGTTACATTAACTATGGATGTTATTTTTTAAACCCCCATCTCTGGTTGAATTATTTCTTATCAAAGAGCAAAGTAAGGTAATCTTTGATTAATTAGTATAGCAATAAAAAGTAATGACACAAACCTTGACATCTCTGTGTGCAATGTTTATTGCATGCAGGAACTGAATGGCCTCTCCTATGCTCTTCATTATGTCAGATGCCTCTGAGGTATAAACAAAAGAAAATCTTTTAAGAGGTATAACATGTGACCTAGTGTTGGAGTTATTTTTTCACACATCAAACACAGCCAGAGACTGTCTGAGTCTAAAAAAAACATTAATTTCCCCTTGATGTCAGTGAGGGGTGCATATGTATGGGGGCACAACATTGTAGAAAAAGTGTGCTGAAGGAACAAGTTTTCTTTACACCACATCGTAGCCTTGCTTGAAAAAAGATGCTGTGGCTGTCGCCTGATAGAAACGTCATCAACATGCCCAATCGCTTCCTTTAATTCCTACCGATAATTTGAGACAAAGCAGCATGATCCGCACAAACCGGCTCGTGCACTTAATTCAGACTTTGTTACAGTGGGCTCACATGTTAAACTCTGGGTGATCTCCGGAGCAATGCACTCGAACATCCGTATTCTCAAAGTCCAGAGAACATCAGGATTCCAGCACATTAGTGAGGAGAGGTTACCGACCATGCACAAAATTTCACTTAAAAGGATCTTTTGACTTAGCAAGTGTCAGTATATGCTAGTTGTGAGTGTCTGTATATACCTGAACATCTGAATATTATGTAATCACATAATAAAATACTGTAACAGGCTATTGCTTAAGTGAACATTGCTTGTTACCTCTTTCTGTGAAGGCTTGGTCTCCCCTGTCCTGGATTCGACTAAAAAGCTCACCACCATCCATACTAAAGGGGGAAAAAAAAAAGAGTTAGGATCTGATTAGTAATAACTCTAATGAATTTCTGACTCATCATATTTCCAATGCACAGCGCAACCTAGCGCAAGAAATGAGTAATAAGCACATTTTCCATTAGACATGCTCTTTTCCATGTAATTTCATCATAAAATGATTGTGAACATTTATTGCCTCAGTAGGATTGATTCAGCATAGCAGTGAACTAAACTTAGTGGTGAAAAATAGAAATACTGTAAAATATAATACACGTAACCACTGTTTAATCAATTATTGAGGCAAAATTCTAGCATTTCTTGTTGCAAGAACTAGCCCAGCTGTATAAAACAGCCCGTCATGACAACTGTTCTGAAGAAAAGAGGATGCTTTTTCCCCCTCTTCCTTTGACTGTTTTTTTTGGTAGAGGTAGGTCTGTGGTCTCCTGGTCGACCAATGTAGGTGATCACTGTGTGAAACCTACTGAATGACAGTTTTACTCTTTTGGCACACCACTATAATCATGTGACAGTACAGGGGCCTTGTTTATGCAGAAAAACAGTTACTCTTAATAGGATTTATACCCAAAAATAAATACATAAATAAAATAAAATAAAAATAACAAAATGTTTAAATTCACCCAAAAAACGGTAAATGTACATGTCAAAAAAAATATAACTGGATGTATAAAACTGTGGGCTAGTGATGGGAGAAGGCACGGAATGTCTGGCAAAGCTGAAATTACACCCATGTGCTCTGTGTGGGTGGTGTATGACAACGGTCATATTGTTGCTAAAGAGGTATTTGTACAAAATAAAAACAGTATAAAAACAAATTGAAATCAGTTGGTCAAAAATTTTAAGCTGCCTAGATGAGTAGCGAAATGTTTGCAGCTAAAAAGTCCACGACATGACTCAACTTTTAGATCAATACACCTTGATGACCGAGACACTTCATTACACATAAATACACATTACACATAAAGCTAGACCCCTTTCCCTTGAGAAAAAAATTATTACATTTGGCTAATGTTCATTACTTCACCACGTGTCACTCACCTCTATGTTAATAATGTTTGCGATCAGAGTTTCTCCCTGCGAGTTTACCTTTATAAATGTAAATTTTTACAGTGTATGGATGTTTAAAACACCCTTTTTTGTGTGAACACACATTTGTTATAAATGAAAACCCAGATCAGCAATCTTTACGCTTTGAAAACGTTTCACAACTAGCTCAAGTGTCACCTCTAACTGAAAAATCCCAACAGTAACAATAAATGAGCATCAGCTGCAGTCAGATGAGAGAAACTTAATAACTGCAACTGCAAAGAGGTCTTAAATGTTCTGCCATCTTGTTGGAGATACAAGAAATGCCATTACTATTAAAACCTTAACTTTTTATGGCTTTACAATTTACATACTCAGTCTGAATTACTAAACCGTCAAACAAGAGTTCACCATTTTACAGTTTCAGCAAAAGTGAAGCACATCACATCCTCTGTAATATGCATTGAAAAATTTCCTATGGTAAAATGATTATTGTGATACATTGCGAATGGATTTTTCCATCAACTATCAACTTTCTTTGCTTGGGCAGAACGATTGTACAACCTGCATCTTTAACAAGTAGTACCCCAAGTATTTGGTGAACAGGTTTTAATTCATTTAGGGTTTCAACACAGGCTACAAAATACAGGGTCAAAAGTACACATACAACAAAAGTACACATACAACAAACCAACGAGTGGTTAAATGTCTCTCGATTTCACCTTTTGTGATGCTATTGGTAGCCATCAACAAGCTAGAAGGTAGAACTTAGGTTGGATGATTGTTCACTTTATTTGACAAAATTGGTAAAGTTCAATTAAATTTGCTGGTCTTTTGGCTTAGCTTGGCGTTAGCCTAGTTTACACATCCCACAACCTGCTTTGATGTGTGTTTAGCATCACTTTTCTTTTGGAACACTTTTCCTTTATTATTTCCTCCACTTTGTGCAGTGCTCCTCTGAACATATGCTCTGGTCACTGCTGCAAGTTCTTGTGCATGTTCAAACAACTGTCATGTAATTATATAATAATTGTAATATAATTGTAATTATTAAGTCCAATATTGCTAGTCCAATGTGTCCATGATAAGTGTAGGTAACCTTTCACAACAGTGTGTAATTGCTATACTTAATAGAATACTACTGACAACAGCATGACTCATTTTTATAATACTAGATTATTAGTCTGTACTCCCTTATCACAGGTGGTTTGCACATTTGTAGCAACGGTATAGCTATTTTCCAAGGTAGCACAGAAACCTCAAAGAGTTACAGAAAAAGGGATAAGCTAAGCTGGCCTGGTACCAAAGGTAATAGTTGTGAATTTGAATTCAACTGCATATGAGAAAATTCTACCCCACTTACTTGATAAGTTTCATTTAATCATTGTGCTCAATATGACTGTTTGGGTTTCAGGTCCAATCAGCAATGTCAACTGTGTGTGCGTGTGTCAAAAGTTGCATGACAGCACAGACCGATTCTTTTAGCATGCGTTAACGGGAGAGCATAACCTGCAGAAAGAGCTCTGCCAAACCACAGCACACTTTCTCAAAATCAATCATTCACATTTTGCATACTCAAACGGGGAGCACCTTAGCATCGTATGCTGATATCGAAATAACTGTCAGGTTGTTGAATTCTGCAAACATTTATCACAATGGTCTGACAAATTTTTATGTGGTCAGAATAAAATTGAGGTCTTGACCCCACCCCGGGTTTCTGAAAATGTCTGGAGGTGAGGTGTGAATTCTTAGCAGTCCTGATACTTAATGATTTTGATGAGAATGGGAGTACACATCTTACACCATCACAGCAGAACACTGACACCCTTACATGTTTTCAATCTATTTTTATTCTTTCACATCTCGTACAGTGCAGAAACACCTCGCCAGCAGGTATGAGAAGATGCATTCACTGAAAATATCAAACTGTTGAGAGAAAAACCCCAACACCCATCAGCTGTTTTTTTTCCTTGATTCTCAAAATGTTAACTGTCACTTTCAGCACATCGTTCGCATCTGCTAGGTTTTTGATTCTTCAGTGTTAGTCTTACCCATAATGACATTTTATATCTTATGTTAACTGTCATATATTATCTAGGCATATAGGACTTTTGCACAAAGCCCCAAGGCTGAGACTCCTTTTTTTCACTTTAGTGACATTCTGACTAAGTAAAGCCAATAAGTTCCTCCAACCATTCAGATTATGATGTTAGAAAAGACAATAATAAAGTTAGAACACCAAGAAGTTACAGTGGCTGTTGGCAGCATCCCCTAAAAGAGTTGCTTGCAATAAAAATAATATAGTGGTGTGTAAGAAATTGGTCAGTGGAAACCTATCAGAGTTTAAATGGGTGAGATTTCAACAAAACAGTAAGGCTTGTAAGAGAGTTGAGATAATATCTCTGACAATTTCACACATAATTGAGTAGAACAAACACCATATGGGTAGGGTTAACTGCAGGATTGTTTAGTCAGCTTATCCTACTGGACCCATTTTTTAACTTGTGGTCTAGATGTGCTCCTGTATTCCAACCTGATTAAAGTGAAAATCACTGGCGAGAGGGCAGATAAGCAGCTCACTTCTTAACCTAACTTTCTTTTTTGTCCTTTCGACTCCCTCCGAGTTCAGGTTCGCCACAGCGGATCATTGTCCGCATGTTTTTACACAGGATGCCCTTCCTGACGCAACCCTCCCCAATTTCTTCCGGGCTTGGACCGGCACTGCACAGCCAGGGATGGGAAAATGCCGTTGGGGGTTCAGTGTAGTGGCCAGAGATACAACATATAGGCATTGGGTCCGTGGACGACTGCCTTTAGCAACTGAGGTACAGACTTCTTAACCTAACTAAATATCCTAAATTTTCAAAGTGACTTGACAGAGCAGCACATAGAATAAACAGCAGAATATAGGTCATGAGGGTGGTTCAATTGCAGTGTCAGAAGGAAAGCAGACTGAATAGCTAGATCTCACTGTGATATAGTGTGATATTCTAGGAAATGTTTTAGTTTCATCAGAACTACTTTTCTTTTTATTTTCACAGGGAAATTAGTCATGTATATTTGCATGTGAGTGTGTAGGACGACAGGTTCATTACCGCCACACTGCAAACGGTAACCACAGACCTAAAGTGTGCACCTGTGACAAGATGGCGGTTTAGTGGTAAAATGTGCTGAAAGAAATGGAAATGCAAAGGTGAGGAAATATACTAAGCTCATTTAGAAGAAACAGGTCATTTTCTACTAAGGTCAGACACAACAGATTTACAATAATTGACCTGTCTCAAATGTGTTTATAACAGTGGAAAAGACAACATTCTCATCTCTTCAACATCCCTTAGGGCAACCAAGGCCTTCAAAAGGGCAATCAACCTTTCTAAAAGTCTGAAAGCTGCAGACTGAAATAGCAGTGCATAAAAACTCCTTTCGGCTTATCCCGTGAGGTCAGGGTCACCACAGCGGATCATTGTCCACATGTTAATTTGGCACAGTTTTTACGCCGGATGCCCTTCCTGACGCAACCCTCCCCAATTTCTACCAGGCTTGGACCGGCACTGCACAGCTGGGGATGGAGCTACAGCCGCCCCCTATATACCAAACACTCTATTTGAAGGAAAATTTTTAATCAAATGCTTGGTGTTCCAGTAAGTGTTTTAATATTTTGGAAACAATGTTAATTTACATCATATAAACTAATCCAGGCAAAAGATGGAAGTAAAAAAGCTGCAGCAACTGCAGGAGCATGTGACCTGTGCAGTACACTGAAACACTGATTTAAAGAATTTTATTTTTGCTGTAGAGACATTTGTTTAAACATGTAAGAGTCATACTGGAAAAAGAAAACCACAAGCAAACTTAATAAGAATCCTCTAAAATGTGGCTGTGATCTATCCTTAGGTGTGCATTTTAAGCTGCATCCAAGGACTGTCAAGGGACTAAAGACCAGTTTATACTTACAGTGTTCTACTGATACCCAATTAACTGGATGCACTTTTTTGATTTTGTTTATCCATGCTGAGTGAGGTGCAATTTCCAAAACCCAAGCTGAACATATATGAGAAATTCTCACAGCTCAGCCTGCTGGGTATGCTGTCTGGTGACCTTTATCTTTTCCAGTTTGTTTCCTGGGGAGTGTGAGATACATCTACCTTGATAGTCTATAAACAAAACCCCAGCTCTGGGTTCAGCCAGCTACAGCAGTCCCAGCTGCCCCCCACTGGCGTGTAGCTATATATGCTACCAAAGCACAGATAAATCAAATGATTCTGAAATGATCCAGAAGCTAAACTATAACTTAACAGTGCTGTATTGAAATATATAAAAATACCACACACAAGTGGTGAGGGATTATCAAACCTCTGATGAATAATGTGAATATGGCAGTGAAGTGGCAGATGATCTGTTAAGAGTTGTTTTAGATGATTTTGGTGTACTGCTGCTGAGCTAACTTTATTGCCATGATGTTGAACTACTACGTGTTGTTTAAACTTCTTTTAAAACAACACTGCTAAAGATGCAGAATTTTTAAATCTTGGCGATTATCATAAATTGGAAATCTTAGTCATTCATAACAAAACTTTATAGCTACAAGACCACATTAAGTTGTGTCCAAACCTAAGAAGTATATGACCTGTGTCCCAGTCCTCTGAAAACTCTTAAGTAATATTTTGTTTGTGTTACAGGGTTTTGAATTTGTGACTGATTTGTTGGTAGATTACAGTATGTAATGACTTGAATCGGTTTTACAGTAATTTAGGTCACTACAAAAAACACTGGATTAACTCTGTATATTGAACTACTGTATTAAAAGTAAGACACTGAATGTTCTGGGGCAATACAGAAACTGGAAATACCATTTTGGGGGTTTCTAGTGACAGGAGCTAAATACGAGCACTTCACAAGGGGAAGGAGGAATAAGGTGCTCCAGGAATGCATCCATGAGGAAAACAAGTATTTCATTCTTTACAGCATGTTGACATTTTTAGGCAGGCTTCTAAATAAAAACATAAACCTGAAAATCAGCATATTATAAGCTGATGTTTTATTCAGATTTCTATTAAACAAATCCCAGTTGTAGTTTACACCTTAAGCCTTTAGAGGTAAGGCTATGAGATAACGCGATTTCATTCGAAAGAGTCTGGCATTTTATATAATGCTATTGTTTATTTTGTTGTGTTGCAAAAAAGCTTTCTTCCACAAGACACAGGTGCAGCAGTTTAGAAACAAAGACAGACATGGAGGAGAGTGAAAGGTGAATGAATACAAGTAGTTGGTGTTTTAAAATGTTTTATTTAAAATCTCAATTCCAAAAAAACAAAACGAAAAAGGAAGATGTGTAAAATGTAAATAAAAATAGAATGCAATGATTTACAAATCTCAACAACCTATGTGTCAGATGTTTAAACTGAGAAATTTCAAAATTTCATAGAAAATATGAGCTCATTTTGAATTTAATGGCAGCAACACCTTTCAAAAAAGTTGAAACAGGGTGATGTTTACCATTGTGGAGCAACTGTAAACGTCTGGGAAGCGAGGAGACCACTTGCTGGAGTTTAGGAGAGGAATGTTGTCCCTTTCATGTCTGGTGCAAGGATTCTAGCTGCTCAACAGTCTTGCGATTTTGCTGCCGGATTTTTTGTTTTATGATGCACCAAATGTTTTCTATTGGTGAAAGGTCTGGACTGCAGGCAGGTCTCCTTCTCCTGTGAAGCCATGCTTTTTTGAAGATGCAGCATTAGGTTTAGCATTGTCTTGCTGAAATACACAAGGCCTTCCCCGAAAAGGACGTTGTCTGGATCGGAGTATATGCTCCTCTAAAACCTATGTACTTTTCAGCATTGAAAGAGAATGAAAAAGATTTTCACATTTTGATTCATCTGACCACAGAATATTTTTCCATTTTTCTTCAGACTATTTTAAATGAGCTTTGGCGCAGAAAACACGACAGCATTTCTTGATCGCGTTCACATATGGCTTCTTCTTTGCATAATGCAGCTTTATGTTACATTTGGATGGCATGGAGAACTATGATCACAGACAGTAATTGGAAGTGTTCCTGAGCCCATGCAGTGATGTCCAGTAGAGAACCACACCTGTTTTTAATGCGGTGCCACCTGAGGACCCGAAGATCACAGACATCCAGTTCTGACGTTTGGCCTTGTCTTTTATGAGATCTTTATATTTCTCCTTATTTTTTGAATCTTTTGATGATATTACATACTGTAGATGGAGGGATCTTCAAAGTCTTTGCAATTTTATGTTGAGGAACATTTTTCTGAAATTGTTCCACAGATGTGTTGCTGACATTACCATGAAATGGTATAATTTCTGCGGGGTGCAAACCTCTGACCTTATGCTCAGGATGTGGCCACTCTACCAACTGCAGCACTGCCGCCCCACTGATAAAACTGTCAGTTTCAACTTATGATACATTGTTTATGTTCCATTGTTAATAAAATATGGGTTGATGACATTTGCAAATCATTTATTCAAGTTTTCACATCTTCCCAACTTTTTTTGGAATTGGAGTTGTTCTTACTTTTACCGAGCAAATTAAGTAGCATTAAACATCTATTCTGAGAAAACGTTACAGCGTAGATTACAGTTATGTATACAAACTTTCACTTTATTTTATTTTTTTACTAGTTAACACTAGGTTTTAACACAACTACATTTGCTCAATGGGAATATATATATATATATATATATATATATATATATATATATATATATATGTGTGTGTGTGTGTGTGTGTGTGTGTGTATATATATATATATGTGTGTATATATATGTATGTATGTATGTATGTATGTATGTATGTATGTATGTATATATATATATATATATATATGTGTGTGTGTGTGTGTGTGTGTGTGTGTGTGTGTGTGTGTGTGTGTGTGTGTGTGTGTGTGTGTGTGTGTGTGTATATATGTATGTATATAGATATATAAAGCGTTTAATACACAATAAAGCGCATTAATTTGTGATAATTGTATTCACCACTACACAGAAATATGTACTCTATATGTTTGTGTGTGTCACTCAGACAGTACACTCACCACTCCATGACAATGAGCAGACACTTCCTGCCCTGATAGAGGTTTTCATAAACATCAATGATCCGCACAATGTTGGCACAAGGGGATGCCCTCCAGTGCAGCTCCACTTCCCTACGAGCTTTGGCACAATCCTGCAGCATCTGGACAGAAGTATAAAGACAGTGAGGGTGAGGCTTACCAAAATCCCCCAAAAATAAAGTGTTATTAGCAGGGAAATTGTTAATTTCTTTCCCATATATCTTTTTTTGTTGATATACTTTATTGATTCCTATAGATTGATTGTTGTGGACAGCTGCTACAATAAATTTCTTAACTTCTGAACTGGTCTACCAACTCAGCCACAGCTGAGCCCAAATGATGGGATTAATGAAGTGCAAATGTAACTGATGACATGTAACAGAATAAAGAAAACCCACTACAGACCAAGTAGGTCCCTACCTTTTCACTTAAGCTTTAAACATGCATACCAGAAGTGCGATGCTGCCATCTCGTGGCTAAATGCTAAAAATGTGTTTGGTTTTCTAATTTACTCATTTGACTATAGCACTCCCCGTGTCTATTCTAAAACAGCACCTTTTATTACTGCATTATAAATACCTGAAATGTCTTTCATATGCGCAACCCTATAGAAAAATGTTTCCAGAATCCAGGATGCAGAAACACGACACAAAGGAAACCATGGCCTCATGGTGTCTTGGATGACTCAGGCCTTATGTACAAGTGTAATTAAATTCAGTACTTCAGTACCAAACTCCATTTAAACATGCAATTTTCTGTAAGCATATTGATTTTTACCCCTTTGAAAGTGTTATGTTTATGTTTCACAAACATACTAAAATAGATACTCAGATTGTGTATCAACATTTCACAAATAATTTTAAATCAACCAAGAAAGTTTAATTTAAAAAATTAAACTTTATTTCTAGTGAGCAGTAGAACTTGATCCAGACAAGGTTATGCATTATGACCTTGTCAGACCGTCACAGGAAACTTACTAGATGCTCCTACAATTATAATGTTGCTTGGGTACACACTCTTATTCCAAAATGGATAAAATTCATAATTTTCCTCGAAATTCTACAAACAGTACCCCATAATGACAACATGAAAAAAGCTAGTTTGAAATATTTTGTTTGTTAAAAATAAAAAACTAAACAAACAAAATCACTTGTAGTGCACAAGTATTCACCACCTTTGCTAATACTTTGTTGAAGCACCTTTAGCACCAATTACAGCCTCAGGTGTTTTTGAGTATTATACTACAAGCTTGGCACACCTATTTTAGGGCACTTTCTCCCAGTCTTATTTGCAGTACCTCCTCAATCTTCCATCAGGTTGAATGAGGAGCGTCATTGCACAGCCATTTTCAGATTTCTCCAGAGATGTTGAATTGGGTTCAAGTCTGGGTTCTGGCTGGGCCACTCAAGGACATTCACAGAGTTGTCCCATAGCCATTCCTTTGTTATTTGGGCTGTGTGCTTATGGTGCTGCTGAAAAACATATTCACAACATGATTCTGCCACCACCATGGTTCACTATAGGGATGGTATTGGCAAGGTGGTGAGCGGTGCCTGGTTTCCTCCAGACATGACACTTGGCATTGAGGCCAAAGAGTTCAATCTTTGTTTCATCAGACCAGAAAATTTTGTTTGTCATTGTCTGAGAGTCCTTTAGGTGCCTTTTGGCAAACTCCAGGCGGGCTATCATGTGCCTTTTACTGAGGAGTGGTTTCCGTCTGGCCACTCTACCATACAGGCCTAATTGGTGACTAAGGCCCTTCTCTCTCAACCCATCAGCTTGGCCGGCGGGCTCTAGGAAGAGTCCTGGTGGTTCCAAACTTCTTCCATTTACGGATGATTAAGGACACTATGCTTATTGGGACCTTTACTGCTGTAGAAATGTTTTTGTACCCTTACCCAGACTGTGCCTCAATACAAATATGATTTTAAATTCAGAAACAAAATGTTTCCATCACAAAATTTCATGTTGTTCAGAAATGCAAATTTTATAAGTTTAAGTTGTGAAGTAGTAACTGAATGTCAGCCAAGCACCTGTGTTTATTTGAAGATTTCATTATAATATAAAATATAATATAAAAATATCCTCCTTAAGTGAGAGCCAAAGAATATATTATTGTCATTCAGTGGAAAGAATTCAGCCTTGAAGCTGTGACAATGAGCCATCCTCCGTCTATCTAATTGTCTATTACATTCCAACCCTGCCCACAGTCATAACACAACAGTGGGCTTCACTTCAGCAGGCAAGAGAGCTTTGAGAGCCAGTGTATCCAATCTGCTGTCTGGCTTGCATACAGGACATTTACTGGATTTACACACACATATGAAAATAGGTTATATTCAGTAAGAAATGAAACAGTGTTTACATGCCTTGTTTAATACAAAGCCACAGGTCTATTAGTCTATAACCGCTGACTTAAAGCATTACTTACTTTTATAACTGTATTAATTAAGGACACTACCTTCTAATTTTGTTTGCATGTGGATGCCACAGGGCTAATGGTGCAGTGGGAAGGAAGGCAAAGCTGTGTTTGAATGTTACACAAACCTACCAGTTCAGTGGTGGAACATCGGTGGCTGGATAAAGAGCGTTCCTTTGATTCTCACTTTCAAGCTATATTTTTTTAATACACATACAGACATAAGAAATCTACTTAGAAACCCGAATTTACATGGAAAATACAACCCCAATTCAAAAAGTTGGGATGATGTCTAAAACGTAAATGAAAACAGAAGGCAATGGTGTACAAATTTTATCAACCCATATTTTAATCACAATAGAACATAAACATAATTTCAGATGTTTAAACTGAGAAATTTTACCATTTCATGAAAAAAATTAGCTCATTTTGAATTTGATGGCAGCAACACATCTCAAAAACGTTGAAACAGGTTAATGTTTACCGTTGGACGGATGAGAGTACTATATGTTTCTCTAAAACCTCTAAGCACTTTTCAGCATTTATGGTGCCTTTCCAGACGTGTAAGATGGCCATGCCATAGGCACTAATGCAACCCCATGCAGCTTTTGAACAATCCGCTGATAACAAGCTGGATGGTCCAGCTCCTCTTTAGTATGTAGGACACAGCATACTTTGATTTTGATTAAGACCATTTTAAATAAGCTTTGACCCAAAGAAGGCGGCAGCATTTCTGGATCATGTCCACATATGGATTCTTCTTTGCATGATACAGCTATACAGACACAGAAATCACTGCAAAAATCACTGTTTACAGTGATTTCTGCAAGTGTTCCTGAGTCCATGCAGTGAAGTCCAGCAGTGAATCCAAACTGTTTTTAATGAGGGCTCGAGGATCCTGCTCAAGTTTTGACCTTCAATCTTAACCCTTGCACACATAATTTCTCCTGTTTCTCTGAATCTTTTGATGATATTTTATACTGTAGATAGTGTGATCTTCAAAGTCTTCACAATTTCACGTTGAGGAACATTCTCTTCAATTTTTAGATGTGGTTTGTCACAGATTGCTGAATCCACCTTTATATTTAAGAGGCTTGACTCTCTGATATGCTTCTTTTTACACAGTCATGTTACTGAACCGTTGACAGTGATTCTATTTATTCGCAAATGCTCCTCCATTTGTTTTAGATTTCCAGCAACTACTTTTCCAGGCTTTTGTTGCCCCTGTTCCAACTTTTGAGATGTGTTGCTGCCATCAAATTCAAAATGAGCTAATATTTTCCATGAGATAATAAAATGTCTCAGTTTTAACATCTGATATGTTGCCTAAATTCTATTTTGAATAAAATATGAGTTGATGAGACGTGCAAATCATTCTGTTTCTATTTGTTTTACACAATGTCTCAACTTTTTTTGAATTGGGGTTGTAAATTAGGTTTCTCCAGAATCATAAGGCACAAATCTGGCCTAACATATCCAAGATCAGATGAGCAGTGGTCGATGATTTATTCCTGGATTAGGTTATCATGTCAATTCTTTAGGGCCACTTGACAACTGGATTAGAAAAGCTGGATCTTATCATTTAAGATTACTGCGTGGTTGTACACTGAAACATGTCCAACAAGATTTAAATCTGAGAACTTATCTTGTTTACACTGAATAAACTGAGGAAGTACGATTGAGACCTAGTTTCCAGGCATGACAGTGAAGAAATCTGCTTACTCGAGAAAACGTAACCTCTTCACAACATCTGACATTAAAATCAGTTGACTAAAGGAAGACAATTGTAACCTGGTTCTACATATAAACAAGTTGAATGTGCTGTCCTTACACCTCTTCCTGAACCTGCCATTGTCTGTGTTCTTTCACTCAGGCCAGTAAGAGCTCCCCACCCAGCTCAACCAGACCACACTTCAACCTAAAAAGGGTCATATCTCAAACCTACCATGGCTAAAAATAGGAAGTCAACCTAACCAAAAACATAAAGTTCTCTGTTCTAATGAATGTTTTTATGAATCACTGTCAACATGGCCCTGGTCAATAACGTTGTTCTGTTTTGTAATTAAATGTTTGGGCTGTACCTTATAGCGATATAGACCTGTTGATCACTTCAAATTTGTTTGCCAGTTTTGACTAGTAATAGGAATACCAATAACAAATTCTAATAATATAAAGGTGCAAAAATACGCCTATTTGTTCAACATAGTAATAGAATCATATTATCAGCATCAGTTAAATACAGCTGCATATGATGCACGATTTTAATTCAGAACATATAATGCCAGGCTGCCATATGGATTTGTCTGAGTAAGGACTCATGCAGTACAAAAAAAAAAAACTTGGCTGACAATGTAAAAAAATTATAAGAGCTGACAGCTACCAAGTCTTCACAATCAGCTGGTAGAATACAGGATGATACTGTTCATGTAAGAGGGATTCATCCCTAACAGCACTCATAACAGCAGTACGCCACATTGCAAGTATCATAGTCAAATGCATGTACTTAACCATGTAATAGGCTAGGAAACTGAGGTATCAGTGCATTTCTAATAAACAACCTAAGATAAAAAAAAAAGGCTTAAAAAGAAGTTACCAAAGGCAAGTAACCAAACCAAAAACATAGATATGGACAGACAGGAAAAATTGGACAAACAGGAGATAAGATTATTAGACCTAGCATTAACTACTCACTCAATCAATGGGTTGGCATGTTCCAACCACATGAATTGTTCATGTGAGAAGCATGTGTCTGAGGACTTGGCAATAAAAAACATGTCTTTGTTACCAGGAAGAGCAGATTTGGTGCAGTGCTGTATTACTCTTTGCTTTATCTCATCACTGAACACACAGTACACTTCAACCACCCTTTGGGACAGAACAAACAAGGGTGGGTTTTACTTCCTACATCACACAGCAGAGTGAAAAGGGCCCCAATGAACACATGAACCCGTGGACACAAACCACGGGGTGGAACTGAAATGCTGTAATTCTGAGTTACTTTCACCATTGAAAACACACTGAAAACTGATAGTAGTCAAAATTTTTCCAAAATTAGAAAATCAGAAATTCAAATTTCAGAAGAGGTCTACGAACCTTGTATCACTTTCCATAAGAATCAAGGAGATCGAGCAGTAGATCAAAAATAAAAAATTTAATTTGTATGTTAAAAATTTGGAAATATACACTACCTCACAGCTCCATGTGCATCTGTAAAGCACTTGTAGGCAGTATTTTTAGCCTACATCAGTTAACAACATTTCAAAGTCAACATTAGTTGACTTTCATGGGTAATCATGGGTAGCTACTAGCCTCGTAGTTGGGGCTGGGCGATTGAAATAATAAATATGAACTTTTAGTTTGGGGCATCAAAATGCCTTAAATAAAATAAAAATTAAAAAAACAGTTAAAACAATAATTTCAGCTCTCATCATTTCTTTGGAAATGCCTGCATATGCATTCGTTTTGCTAGACAACCAAGAGGACTACTGAAAAGCAGAGAGAAGTAATCACGTTACTGTTGCCGTAATATGGAAATGCCATATGTCCCCTCTATTCTTTGCTGGTCTTTGTGTGCAGGCATCATGTTGAGAGAAAGTAACAGAAAGTGAAAGTGTTTTTAATAGAATCATTAGCCACCTGTCAGCAACCACTGCTCTGTAACAGTGCACTGTTATCACATTCAATCATAGTAAAGACTGTAGCTCACCTGTGTTTTGGAAGTGTTCAGAGCCAAGCAATTACAATAATAGGCCTTACTTTTTTGCTATTGTTGAACAGCTGCTCTTGGTGCTATACTTTACAATGTTGTACCTCCTGTACATACTGTAAGTATGTACAGAAGCTCAGCCTGCAGTGTAGTAGTTACCGAAAAGCAAGAGAATCAGGAGGAGAGTGAGCTTAGACCTAAACGATGGAGGAATGAGGAGTTTTTTCCCCCCACCTAGAGATAGAAACACAGCCCTTTTCATCTTTTTATTAACAGAAATAATAATAGGTTGATTTTCTAAAAGGCCAAGATATGCTATATCCTAATTTATTTGGAGAAGCACCATTCTATGGTAAATCAGACATTTAGCAACTCCATCCAATTTAAAATGTAGTTTTATAACTAAATTTTGTCACTATTTGATTGAGAGTTGTAGGGAAAAATTTAGACTCCTATAATTAAAATCATCAAATATGTAACTCTTTGGCATCACACCTACTAAGTATAATTTTTTGATTTGCCCCATGATGCATAAGGCAACTTATACAAGATTACTTGATCAGTGTTGCTCTGATGTCTGTCACTATTATGATGTTCAACATTTAAAGAGATCCTACAAGGTTGATATATGGGCAAAGGATCACATTCCAAGTAGCACATCTCAATATAGCAGATATCCCATCAAAGATTTCACACTATCTTTTAACACTTGCAATTGTACAATCCTGAACAAATGATATGAAAACAATCCCTTAGCCCTTAAGACCAGGGAAAAAATACATGTATTCCTTTTTGTAATCAGGTCGCAAGTAGTGCTTCAAAAAGCAAAAAGAAACAGGAGCTAGAGACATAAAATAGAGATTTGGCAATTTATTGAAAACTGCATTTAAACTGAAACCGGCTGTTCATCAGCTGATCAAAAGTTTAAGACCATAGCCCAAAACAGAACTAAAAGTGTCTAAATAGGACTCAGTAGTGAGTATCCCCACCATTCTTGTTGATCATTTTAAACATTTTTTTGCCATGTTTGATTCAACTCTTTCCAGAAGGCTTGTGGGAATGTTGCTCCATGTATTGAAGATGGCTTCACGAAAGGCATACATGGTGTGAAACTGGCATCTGTTTTTGTAAACTTGCCTTCCTATTCATCCCTTCATGTTCTCAATGGGATTTAGATCAGTGGAACATGCAGGATGGTCTAAAGAGTGACATTCTTCTCCTGGAAGAGGTCCTTAATCAGGCGGGCTGAACTGCAGTGTTGTCCTGTTAAGACCCAGTCTGCTCAGACGAGGTCCCTCATTCAAGAGGGAAGCCCGCTGGAACATATCCACATAGCCAGCTACCATTTGACACCCCTACACAACCTGAAGCTCCATTTTCCCATTTAAGGAAACAGCTCCATAGATCATGATGGAGCTTCCTTCACTCTGCCATGTGGAAAACATCTCCAGTGGGCTCCCTCTGTCATGCCAGTACTGTTGGAAGCCATCAGGACCATCCAGTTGAAATTTTTCTTGTCAGAGAATAAAACTTTCATCCACCGTTCAATGTCTGATGTTTGATGCTCCCTTGCAAAGTCCAAATGGCAAAATGAAGTTTGTGGCGCGGGAAGAAACTTGTTCTTTGA
This sequence comes from Channa argus, assembly GCF_033026475.1. Taxonomy (NCBI): domain Eukaryota; kingdom Metazoa; phylum Chordata; class Actinopteri; order Anabantiformes; family Channidae; genus Channa; species Channa argus. The sequence goes on along the minus strand of NC_090201.1, from coordinate 12,159,427 downwards.
ACATGGTTTTTGTTCTCTAAGCCCTTATCTTGCAGAAGCTGTCTTATTAGGCTGAAGGAAGCATTTGTATGGTCCTTAATTTGGGTCAAGGATTGGCGTGTGTCTTCATGGAGAGCCCGTCAGATCTTCCAGCTCAGTGCACGTGAAATTCTTTCAGCTGACGAACAGCCAGTTTCAGTTTAAATGCAGTTTCTCTATTTTATGTCTCTAGCTCCTGTTTCATCTTTTGGCATTTTGAAGCACTACTTACAAACTGGTTACAATCCACCAGTGTGAAATGTGTATACTCGTAATTTTTCCCCCAGTCTTAAGATGTTGTTCAGGATTGTATATGTGGATAAGAAACCACCCCTGTCACTTCTCTGCTTGTGCTTGTGTGAATGAAATGCCCCCCATCTGCTGTTGGCCTTTTGAGGCTAAACAGTGAAGCTTGCAGAGACAGAGGGAGATGACAGGGCAGATGGGCACACAATACACTTCCTCTAGCCAAAACAAAAGATCCTGAGCCCAGCGCAGGATAGTGGGAGGTGAGATAGGGGTAAGCTGGAAAGGCCCCATCCTCCACCTGCAATCATGAGCCAAGTAAGACACCAGGGTTGATATAGTTAAACTAGGAAAAATATCACTGAGAAGGTAAATAATACAGTTGTGATAGGTTATGCCTGACTCGATCAGAAAATCTTCTTAGACTGTCAAAAAGTGTTGAACAATAATCTACCACAGGAGGAGACTATGTGTGAACGGCTTGTTCATTAGGTACTCTGTGAAGCCACAAACATGTTTATCAATAGGACTTTAGGATGGCCTTGTATATGAAAGCCAGCTAATGAGTTTATGTAGGTACATCAAGTGATGGCCATCCTACAAAAAAAATACAACTTGCAACGGGGAGTTAGCAGTGATAAATGTGAGGGCACTGTGACAAACTGCATCTAGCTCTGGGGGATGCATCAAATGAATTCAATTCATATGATATTTTTCATTTGTTGTTCTGCTGCCATTGTAGCATTTCTCTGGAAGTATGACAATAATGTCAACTGTTTCTTTGGAGACACATGCTTATATGTTTGCCTGACGTCAAATAATTACAATATTGTAAAAAATACTTGATTAAATGTCTTCCCATAATTAAGCAGCCCTATTAAAAGCTGCCAATACTATTTTAGAGATTTAAGTTTTACTTTTTGTAAATGCCATTAGTTAAGTTTTGTCATAATTTAATATTAAATTAAGCTCACTGATCTCCATCTGAATTCAATTAAATGCTGTTTGCAGCATCACATTTTTTGTTATAATAATAAAAGAAGATTGTAACCTCTCTTAAACAAAGAACCTGTTGATGAAATACTTGTAAAAACAATTTATAACATTCTTATTTGTAAGGATACAAGAGCCATCGACACTATGTTAACAAAATTCGCAAGTATACTGTATTACAAAAAAAAAAAAAAAAAAAAAAAAAGTTACAGTCCTTTCAAATTGTTTTGGGGGGGGGGGGGGGGATTATTTAAACTTTGTTTATTTCAAACATATTCAGACATTTACATGACTGTTATGCACATTAAGCAATTATACATTACCGTCTTGAATTTTAATGTTTTCAAGAGCTTATGCTATTTTTATGTTTATTGTTATCTTCCAGCACCTTGATATTTTTCCATTGAAAAAAGTTTTCACCTTCATGATAGAGGATTTACTGTAGGATTAATCCATTAGATAGACTTGGATTAGGTGAACCTCAAACTTGACAAATGAGTGAATTAATTTCTACTTCAAAATCCCAGACTCATAGACACCTTCTCCTTTGATTATAAAATATTTGTGAAATGAAAAATAGGCCTGCCCTGGAAAAAAATAAAAATAAATAAAAAAATAAAAAAGAATATAGAAATCAGTCTTCTCTCTGATGTGATTCACTGCAAGGCAGAGAGAGCCTGGAGGGCCTGTTTTCTCTCAGAGAGACTGCGAGAACTTGGTCAAAGAACAACAGCTTTCATCTTGTCCCTTCAGGGGTTGCCACAGCAGAACATGTTCCACGCGTTTATTTGGCATGAGTTTTTAGGCTGGATGCCCATCCTGCTGCAACCTCCCATTTTTATCTGGGCTCTGCACTGGCCCAAAACTAACCCTTGGTGGCTGGGAGGGGCCACAACTGGTGGGGTTGGATTCGATTCCATATCCCAACCTGATGCTCCACCCAATACATGAACTTGGTCCATTTTTAAAAAACTATGTTCGGCAGAATGTTATTGTACATACAGCGGTAGCTTTATTGCATTAATTACGCTTTTTATATTAACACATGGCAAAAATTAATGGGAGATTCACTGTGCTCCAGATTTATGCTTCTTTAACAGGTATTATACACTACACGTGAGGTCAAAGTGACCTTAACCTTTCCTCTCTGGACAACAAAAATTTGATCAGTTCATCCTTGGGTCAAAATTAAAATCACCCACTGTGTCACAAAGTAGGTAAAGACACAAATGGAGGAATATGTTTCAAGCTTAGCAGGTTTGTGCTGTATAACAATCTGTATGATATCACATCATGAAGAAAAAGGCAAGAGGGAAATACCAAAAAGTATTCCTGCTGAGTTCTTAGATTAGTCAGCACTTATATAGCGCTTTTCTACCTATTGGCAATCACTGCTTCTTATTCAGCTGTTTGCACTCACAATCTCAAACACTGATTTGGTGCTTGAGATTGACATTTCCCGGTGGCCAACACTCCCCGGGAGCAACTAAGTTGGGGTTCAGTGTATTGCTCAAGCACATTTTGACATGTGACCGGAGGAGCTGGGGATTGAAACAGCAACTGGGGGATTGGTGAATGACCACTCTACCTTCCTGCACCACAGTCGGAGGAAGGTAATCTGTAAGATTAGTCAATATTAACTGACACAAATATCCATAGCTCCACTCCACTCTCTGTTGAGACAGTCAGACCTGCCTGCTTGTGCCAAACAAGGTGTGTAAAAACATAGATTTAATAGATAAAATAAGTTGCAAGTGCGTATGTTTAGCTAGGAGGCGTCTTAGCAAACCAGACATTTGTTTAAAAAACTAACATAGGGAAGGAAATGACAGGGGACTAGATCTGTCAGACACACATAAGCAGCTGCCTCACTTCCTGAATGCTGGAGGACATACATGAAACAGAAACACACACAAAAAAAAAAAAAAGGAGCTGGAGTTGACAGAAAAACATACAGGTATTGCTAAAGAAATCAAATAGATACTAAAGGCACAGGCATATTCTTATTGACTGTATTAGTAATTAGTGAAGCCCAAAACCAGGCAACTATACTAAAACTTGTGTTTGGAACAAGCCATTAGGAAGTTCCCTCTTAAGTTGTGGTCTGACAAATAATATCCCTTAAAAGTACACGGACATTTTACACTTCCCTCTTTGTTCTGATTAAATAAACAAGATGTGGTAATTAGTGAACAGGATTTTGATATATCATGAACCACCCATTTTCTCCTGTTTCAAATGTTTCTACTAATCTAACCAGTTGTGTAGAAATGACAGCGTACTCGGTTTTCTTATTCAAGTCTGGGCAAGAAAGCAAATAAGCTTTTTTAAAAGCCTCCCTTAGTAAGCTTATTTAAGCAACTTGTCAAAATATTTCTTTAATTTAAAAGCAGATCCAGTTGCTTTTTCACTTTTCAGACACTATAGACATCACTGACAAAACAGCCAGTTGAATAAATTAGGTGATTAAAATATATTTAGTGTCGAAACTTTGTGAAATGTATGCTTTGTTTGCTTTTTTATGTACACTCAACACTAAAGTTAACTTCAATGTAGTGTTTGTGGAGATATATATATATATATCTATATATCTATATATATATATATATCTATATATCTATATATATATCTATATCTCTATATATATATCTATATATATCTATATATATCTATATATATCTATATATATCTATATATCTATCTATCTATCTATCTATATATATATATATATATATATATCTATATATATATATATATATATATATCTATATATATATATATATATCTATATATATATATCTATATATCTATATATATATCTATATATATATATATATCTATATATATATCTATATATATATATCTATATATATATATATAGATATATAGATATATAGATATATATATATATATATATATATATCTATCTATATCTATCTATAGATATATATATATATAGATATATATAGATATATATATATCTATATATATCTATCTATATATATATATATAGATCTATCTATCTATCTATATATATATAGATATATATAGATATATATATCTATATATATATAGATATATATAGATATATATATAGATATATATACACACACACACAAACACACACACAGTATATATTTATTTATTTTCTGTCTTTTGGCTAATATTCACACAAGAGCAACAGAGCTTGTAGCACGTTAAATGAATGAACTCTGGAAGAGAGTAAAAGATTCACTTCCCTTTACCATTTACACCATTCAGCACTATTCAACGACATTGGTTATTATTAGAAACTGCTCACAAGACCTAAGATGAAAAAAGGTCGAAAGACAAAACAGTTGTAGAAAAAAGGTTCCAGCACACAGCATGATATTATGCTGTAAGCATACATACAGCAATGATATTTGTTTTAAAATAAAAGTTATGTCAATCAATTGCACAGGAAGTATTTATAGTCATTCATAAAGAAGTAGTCCGCCAGTATGACGGTCAACTTTATATCACAGACCAGTTGGCTTGAGTGAACCTATCCCAACCACAATACCACATCCTTTGAAAACACGTCCCTCAACAGAAAGGAAGTCAACAGTAAAAGAAAAAACTATGTACATGCAAAGGAGTTGGTGGCATCTGTACCACATTACTGATAATATAAATAGCAAACCAGTAAATCATATTATGTCAAAGCTGCTTCCAACATATACAAATGTTCATCAATAGGTGCTCGTACTTCAGCTTATCTCTTTGTGACAAATAAATAAGTAAATATAGTGTTATTGCATTTGCATTGCAAGTGGTGTCTCCCAATTTGGCTTTAATATTGACAAACAAAACAAATTTTAAAAGAAACCCAAAAATGATTTATAGTGCATTTGGAAAGTTTTCAGACCCCCCTTCATTTTTGTTATGTTGCAGTCTGATACTACAGTTGATAGAATAGATTTTTCTTTTCTCATTAATCTACAGTACCCCATAATGACAAAGTGACGACAGAATTTTAGAAATGTCTGTAAAATGCTGAAATCTCGCCATGAGCATTTCAAGAGTGTAATTGTGAGTATAATACAGATAAATGGTAATTTACAAAGATGAAATTGACATTTTTATTATTATCATCCTTATTATTGTTATTATTATTATTGATGTCATTATTATTATTATTATACAACATTTCAATATAATCGAGGTACTCCATTACAATGACTAATAAAAAAGAAAAAGAAAAAAAAGGGAAGCCAGGCTCATAACAGTAGGCTAATGATAGACAGAAGGGTTAGAGAAACAGCCCACAACAAAAACAAAACAAGGCAACCAACAACAACAAATAAATAAATACACTTCCTTCCCCTCCATCCCTCTTTTTTCTTCCTTTCTTCAACCATATCATAAATTGAAGCATGGGCCTGGTTCTTTATCTCTTTAACTCTGTGTTTCTCCTTGAATTAGACATGTGAATGTAATCACCAAATAAAGAAGGTTTTTTTTTGTTGGGACAAAATTTTGTTAAATACACATTTTAACAAGAGTCTGGATTCTTCTGCTTCTTACCAGGTGTAAAGGAAATGTGATAAATCCAAAGGCTGTGATCAAGAAAAAACAAACTGCCATTTGGCAATGGACCTACTTCCTCTTTTCTTAGCCAATCCATTACAGGTGTGCTCACTTCACCGCAGAGATTTGAATACCTTTACAACTTCAGGAAAAGCTACTTTAACGACTGAAATGTGGCCAAAGCATTTAGTCATTCTGTCTATGTCTACATTGGCTTAATGACACTCATGTCACAGACCTCCTTTCCGGACAAAGCAAAACTAAGTGAGTAAGTGGTGTGAATGCCTATTTTGAGAGAACATCACTGTAACGTGTTTGTTTTTTAGCCAGCATCACCGCATCTTGGTTTATTTGATAAGCTATATTAGTAAGATAGTTCTTGCTAACATTTTACTTTTTTTTTTTTTTTGTGTCCTTTCGACTTATCCTGTGAGTTCAGGGTCGCCACAGCGGATCATTGTCCACATGTTGATTTGGCATTTTTTTTATGCCGGATGCCCTTCCTGACGCAACTCTCCCCAATTTCTACCGGGCTTGGACCGGCACTGCACAGCTGGGGAGGGGAATGGGCTGTTAGGGGTTCAGTGTCTTGCCCAGGGACACCTCGACATATAGCCAGGTCTGGCTATATGTATATATGGCTATATATACACACTATGATAACCACTCACTCTGCGGTCCATGGACGACTTCCTTTACCAACTGAGCTACAGCCGCCCCATAGTTCTTGCTAACTTTTTACTAAAACCAGAAATCTTCCACATCAGGCCAACAAAAAATCTCCTTAATTGAGGAAAGGAGTTATAACAAAAAGAGGTTAACAAATCCTAATCAATTTAAATTCAAACCAACCATAGCTGAAAAATAAGGTTACGTCAGAAAGGTAGTTAACCTGCAATATATACTTTTCTTTTCATTGCTTAAACATTTAGTGTCCACAAGTAAACACAATGCAATTTTCGTTTACATATACTTTATTGATTACCATGGGAAACTGTTTGACAGCTCCGTATCCATGATGTTACTTACTACTCCTAGAACTCGTCAACTCCTGACTAAGAGGAATTCAAACCAAAAAGCTGGGATTTGTGGAGGGCTACTCTACCAACTTAATGCTGGCCGATGTGTAAATAGGCTTAAGTGACGGATCACTGATATTGTTCTGATGAACAAATTCTCAATTTATGTTAAAGCTAAATGTAAACTAATAACTTGACTTTGGGTTTATTGCAGTATTGCAGTTAAATAATTTTGTATTCATTAGAACATTCATTAAACTTAAGTCAGTAACATTTCAAAGGGATATGCAATTTAGATATCTGAAGAGTCTCCGACCTTGACAGCTAAATATTTGGGTGCATGTTGGAGGATAGACTATTTTCCAAATGCATCTATAATTACCTTGAAATGGCTACTCAGCTAAAGCAAAAATAAAATAGTAAACAGAATGTAAGATAATAAGATAATAGTAAGATAATCTGGTTATTTTTAAAGTTATCTGACAAAAAATTTGAAGGATCAGAAAGAGGCTGATAATAATCAACCTGCATTAAAAACAACACACGTTGAGCCTACCTCAGAACCTGTAATAGATTTAATCTGTGGGGCCTATAGAGTACATATACATTGATCAGGTCACTGTGTATCCTTATTATATAAATCTTTTCTTTGCTCTCGATTCAGTGTTTTTTTCCCCCTTTGGTAATGTAAGTGGTAAAAATTTTCAAGGTACTGTATCAAAGTTAGAAATTCCAGCATTGTGAAACCCCTACACTGTATAAAGACCCATTTGTTTGTCATTATCACACTGAACGTTTTTTTCCCCACTCTGTATTAGTAAGGTACATGATGTAATAGTGTACTAATTTCTACCGCAAAGGTTTAAAACATAAATGGAAGCATCAGAAGATCCAAAGTGACTGCCCAAATGTGTTTTGACATTTGTTATGCCCATTAAAAGGTTATCAAAACTGAACAATTTTTCTCTTTTTTTCATATGAATGCTATGGCAACATAGCCACACTAACACAGTCCTTAGGCCACAATGTGACCTTAACCTGAATGCTCCCAATAACCTGCTTTCTTCTGTGCATATAAATGTAGTATCAGTAAAAGGACACCTGCAGATGCTTCACACCCTGTAAAAGTGTGTATGTTTGTGTGTAACAAGGCAGACCAAAGAACACAGAAAGACACAGTTTTCTGTCGGGCAGATGCCACACAGCAAAAGCTACTGATTCTGTTTAACGTATTAACGTTAAGCATACAGCATCAGTAGGGAGTACAATAAATTTTATATTTAGAGATACATTTCTCTCCCACAAACATAGAGCTGATTCAGCTGTATCATTAGCATATAACTTGGCTCAAGAGGCAGGCATAGGTTTTACATGGTGAATTGACCTTGGGCCAGCTGGCAGATTCCTTGTTTTGGTGTCTAACTAGACTATTATGACAGATGAGACAGGGCTGACTCAGCTGACGTCAGTGAAGGAAACAACAAGGCCATTAGGTCATTCACTGAAGGCATCAAATGGTGTGGTTACAGACTTGAAACAGCATGGGAAGATGTCATTGAAGCTTGCCAGCTTCAATAAAACAAGAATTGGAAGAGGTGAACGATAGTATATAGAAGACATTTCTAATCATATTGTTTGTCACTAAGTGGCCTTTAAATCAAGTGTGTTTACATATACAGTTATCTTAGAGAGACTATTTCCACCTCTCACAGAGAGGAAGTTCAGAGATACCCTTATAGATGACCTGTCGAGAAGCACAAACACTGAAATATTAAACACACAGACTTGTGTCTCTGAGAAATCTGTAACCATCAACATTTATTGCATTTTTATCTTTGCATGAATGACAACAATTTTGCTGCAGTCAAGCAACATTTGTTTTACGATAATGACCAAGAACTGCAGTTGAGGAGTAGCAAGTTCCTGTGAGTAGTTTGTGTTATATGATTTTGGCAACTGAACTTCTGAATAAAACATAAGTTCTTGTCCTCTACTCTATTAGCCTTACTGCATTTTATTAGTGAGTACATTCTCAAATCACTCAAAAACTAACCTTTATTTTGAAATCAAAAGGACCTAACACCGCCTGTTTGGCAAACTCTTCTAAGTTGTGTGATATTTTCCTTGTGTGTTGTCCATCATAGTAGTCAAAGTTTCCACAATGTAGCCTGAAATATGTGGTATGTTTTGAGCACATGGAGTAGTTAGGTCTTCAGAGACATTAGTGCAACTTTGATAGATTTAACTTAACAATGAAATCTTTACACCAGTCCATAACTGTTTAAATAGTATTTCCCCCTGACAAACATATTTCTCTCTGGTTGCCACTGTTAGCAGAGACTCTGGTCTGAGCACCATGACAGTTTTTTTCCTATATGTTATATCCACTATCCATCTACCTGTGACAGATTATGACATTGTACCTACTGCAAACATCTTCAATACAGGTTTAGAACCCCAAACCTTTTCCAGGTCTCCTGTGATTTGTGGTCTTTCTCCTCTAAAAATTCCTAGTCTTTTGCCAAGGTTTGACTGTAATGACAGTGTTTCAACAAAATATTTTTGGGAGAGTTGGTCCAAATATCAAAAATTACAACTTTTTTTTTTATTGCTTCTGTGGGATCTGTTTTTCCTTATTGTTTTATTACTAAGCATTAATGCTGTCAAATAAAATGTGAGGACTGGTAGAGGCTTTGTAAAAATACACTAAATATGGCATAACAACTTAATATAGAGCATAATCTGACTTTAATACTTTAACTGGCATTTAATACTACTTATGAATGGCTCATCAACATACAACACAAGAGAAAGCAGGTTGTAGGATGATTATATTCATGAGCAAACAAACGCACTTAAACAAAGCTGTGGCCCAGTAATTTAGACTGAATTTGATTTTGAACAACCACTCAGAATGTTCCCAAGTTGCAGGGAAGAATTTATGCAAGGGTTTTGTCAACAAATTACACACTAGAGGCTCATCTACGAGGACAACAAATAACTGAATTAGCCTACCGTAATACAAGGCTTTACTAGGTCATGTTTTGGTCACCTGTGTGGGGATGGCTGTTGTGACGTTTGTCCTTTATCAATCATTGACAGGCAGAAAAGAATCTCTAGAAAATACTTCCTGTTACAGCCTTATCAGATAAATCTATGTCTTCCATAATTTCCTGGTGCAGAGGAGTATTCAAAATAGGGCCAGAAATGGAGGGTTAAAACTATCAAGCAATATTTTCCTATCAGTTTTATTTTATCAGAGTAAATGCAGGATGCAGATAATATGCAAATCATTTGCAACACATAATCCAAAAATGCTTGAGCCGATTGAGAAACAATATAAATATGAAACAGTTATGTGACACACTGTGGACTCTACTCTCCACAAATCTCAGTTGGACTTGTGGCATAGGGGGCACATATAATACATATAATAAAGTTTGACAAATTTGAGAAGAAAAGCCTATCAAATTTTCCAAAAGCTGTGTGTGGTGTCTTCTATAATGTTTTGAGAGACAAAACTTAAAAGGTGCCCAAGCATATATCAAAGAGGACTAAGACACCATATTCACACTAGCAGAGGATGCAGAGGACAGGGTTAGATGGGGGCAGATGGCGACCCTTGAAAGGGGACACCCGAAAGGAAAAGAAGATTCACACTTAATTAGCTCTAACAGTGACTTTGTTTTAGTCAAAAGAGATTTATGTGGACAGCTGTGAAAGTAAGTAATAAAATATACTCATTTACTGTATTTACTGTTTTTCACCGTTCATCTAAATTGTTGTCGAATTGACAACTTTACAAAGCCACAATTGGACACAAAACCTGCAGTATATCAATTTAAAAACAATGGGGCTCAATTTTGATCCAGGGGACCCTGCCTGAGCCTCAGCCTTCCTCTGACTCCACAGTGTTGATTACCCCGCAGTTTACTGAACACACACAACGTACCTTCAGCGCATACTTGTCCCCGGTCTTCTTCTGAAAGATTTCGAGCACCTTGCCATTGATGCCCAGTCCCAGCACCTGACTGGTCACCTTGTAGTCGTCTGTTATGGCGTTTTTCTTGATCAGTAAGTTCGGTCTGGCGTGGAAGGGAAGGAACTGGCCCGTCGGGTTCTGCTGCCCCGCCGGGTTCTGTTGCCCCGCTGGGTTTGGGAACAGTGGTTGATTCTGTGTGTTGGACAGCATGCTCTTAGTCTGAGCTGATAGCTGAACACTCAACGACACTCCTCTGCCCCTTCCTTATACCACAGAAGGAGCCTTCTTCCTGGGTATCTGGCCTTTGACAAACTGTTCACTGTGTAGCAGTCAGGCCCGAGAAATAACCGGCAGTGTGCCCGACGTTACCGTTAACAAAGTCCCTCGGTTAGCCGATAAAATGTTAAACTAGCTGAGCGCTAGCATGCTAGCTCGACCCTATTCTTGACCTGTGATTCTCGGCTAACAACTCAGCTATCGGTTAGCTTATCCATCTCCGGTGGTGTTCGCCGTCCACCGGTTCCTCAAAGAGCACTTCGGGAACTTTTATAAAACATCCCATAAACCGGTTACGCAGTTCTGTTTCTGAATTAAAAACCTAAAAACTCGAGTTAAAGAAACAACAGTACCGCCGGAAGAAACGCCACAGAGGGGGAAAACTCGGAGCCCAGTAGCACACTAAACACACTTCTTTCCGACAGACGGACACCCAGCCGGAGCAGGGTTTAGTGCTGACGTCAGGCCCGGGGCTTTTTGGGCGCTTAAAGGAGAAGTACGGTGTGGGGCCTGGTTAGTGCGCTCAAAAGGGTTTTATTATCTGGTAATGTCTGTGTGTTTGTAGTCCTTCAGGCCGTGGGTTGGCCTGCGAAGTAGCTTACATGTCTTTTACATGTAAAATCCGTACTCTCTCCAGTTATTTGACAGATAAAACTACAAAGCAAAATCAAGATTTTACATGTAAAACATATAAAGATCACAACAAATATTCGCTGTGCATGTTTTCTTGTATGAATTTAATCATTACAATTATTAATGGTTGACAAAACCAGATATTCAAATGTGTCATAGTGGAATCTGGATAATTGAGATTTACATATATTTTTATATATTTAAAAAAAGGATTGCACATTATTCCATCCATCCCAGTACAGGCCTGCTTGGTTACTCTACAGGGTCACAGGGGGGGTTAGATGCCTATCTGGTGCTTCTATCAACAGATGAATCCATAGTAAAATTATAAATTTGTTGTTGTCTAAACGTGTTTATATTAGTTAAAATAAGAAGCCAGTAATATAATATATAATAGCAAAAGATTTACAGTAAAAGTCTCTTTATTGAGACTTTTTGATGCTTAAAATAATTTTTCTGATCATACTTACACACTACTTACTTGTAGTGTGCAATGTATGCAATACTTTTTGCAATTGAAATGTTAAATTTTATACTGGTATTAGTACTACTTCAGTAAAGGATGTGAATACTTCCTATATTACAGGATCACCCTGAGGGTCTTGAGTAAAGGATGCTCAGTTCTCTGCATGGGTGACTGACAGTTAGTAGCAGACATCTGCTACTGACACCTACTACTACTCTCCTTTCGGCTTATCCCGTGAGTTCAGGGTCGCCACAGCGGATCATTGTCCGCATGTTGATTTGGCACAGTTTTTACGCCAGATGCCCTTCCTGATGCACCACTACTCTCCTTTCGGCTTATCCTGTGAGTTCGGGGTCGCCACAGCGGATCATGGTCCGCATGTTGATTCGGCACAGTTTTTACGCCGGATGCCCTTCCTGATGCAACCATCCCCAATTTCTACCAGGCTTGGACCGGCACTGCATCGCTGGGGAGGGGGAATGAGCTGTTAGGGGTTTAGTGTCTTGCCCAGGGACACTTCGACATATAGCCAGGGCCGGGGATCGAACCACTCACCCTGTAGTCCGTAAGCAACTGCCTTTACCAACTGAGCTATAGCCGCCCCCACCTGCTGCTGACACCTGAGATCTGTAAAATTGGATTCCACAACATTGGGTTCTGTTGCAATGTGGAAAGTTGTAAGTCTAAGACTACAACTTTCCAAGTCATTAGACTATGTGTATACTGTATTATACTGTCAATCCGTAAGTCATCCGTAAATCATACACAATTTATGCTTTTTTAACAATTCATATTGGAGTTAACATTTGACTTTAAGTTATCTGGTATTTGAATATCTGGTTTTAATAAAGCAATGTTTCTAAGACCCTGGAAAGCTGAAAAATACACAGGGATGTCAGTTTCCTCATCAGATTTAATTCAGTCATATTTTCCTTCAGCAATTAATTATATTAATGTAGATCCCTGTTTCAAATCCACCTGCCGACCGTGACGTTTCTGAGTTTGCATATTCTTCCTAGCTGGCTTGGGATTTCTCTGGGTACTCTGGTTTCATCCAGCAGTTAAGACATACAGTTGGTGACTCTAAATTGCCTGTACATAAGTGTGAATGCTTTCTGTCTCTGTGTGTGGCCCTGTCATGCACTGCTAACCTGTGCCGTCCCAGGGTCTAGCAAGCCCCTTGCCCAGTGACAGGTGAGATATACTGCTGCACCTCCTCAACCGCTGAGAAGATAAGTATTTTAGATAAGATCAACAACATTTTTATATTTTTTTACTTTACTTACTTTACTTTTTTATTTGTTTACTTTGGTTAATTGGTATATTAACTGTATATTGTGTCTTTTAAAGTTAATGTGTTCCTTACATTAAGCTAATCTAGCATAAAGATGGACCACTGACAGTGACATCCAGTACAACATATTGCCCTTTTTTAAAAATTCATCTTAAAAATAAAAGGCTTTTAGGTAGTTTCTAATGTTCCCATCCGTTTTCCTGCATTGTTTGTCCTGATTTCAATCGCAGACTTGTTGGCAGGGTCAATGTGGAAATTAAATGCAGCGCCTCTTTTAACCACTAGATGGCGGGTCAGTCTAAAATTTTATTGAGGGCTCAACTCCGTATTTGAATAAAGCATTTTAAACCAGGATGAAGCAGTTGAGTAGGATTTACCACCAAGGAGCTCACTGTGAGGCCATAAACGACAACCATTGTTTTGAAATTTGTTTAAAGTACGAAACTGCATAATCACTGACCAGTTTGTCTGACAAACTTCACACATCCCATAAATCTTCAGCTACTTAACGATGTATAGCACTGAGTAAAGAATTGGCTTAGTATATACGTTAAGAAAGACAATTACTTTGTGAGTCAAGCCATTGTCCACTGAAAAAAGACATGTTGGCAACTTTCATTTTTTCACAATGCTTTGTTGTTATTACTCATTAGAAGTATTCTCACATGAAGTTAAAATATTACCTTGATGTTACTCCTGCAATTTAGTGCTGTCCTTACACTTACATAAATAAATGCAGTTAAGTGCAGCAAAGGCTGATATGTCTTGACCTGTTAAATCTTAGTTCTGCTTATGGGTCAAGATGCTGAATTCCCTTCTGAGTTAGGCCCCTTTTGCAGTATAATGCAGAGATGCTTGGGGGTATAAAATTGTTTCCTGAGTTTTGCCAACTTTGTGCTGATGATTTAACACAAATCTAGTGAGGTAAAGCTGCTTAAAGCTGCTCCCTAGACACTTAGACTGACCTGTTCATTAAGTGTTTACCCGGGGGAAAATGTTAGTGACACCGGAAAGGTCATATCACACCAACATTGCATGGAGGATCTTAACCTACTGTAACTAATTGGACTGGGTTATGCAGTGGTGTTTCAGTAGGTTTGCCCTAGTCTACAATGATCAGAAATGCAGAGGCTGTTTGCAGGGCTGCAGAGTTTTCTTTTCTCTTATTTCATGGCACTTCTTTTAACCTTACTGACAGGAAGGAAATCTCAGGGGACGGAGGTGCATCTCCTTTGGTCTTTCCCTATCCTCCCTCTGTTCTTCATTAGTGCGCAAAGTCAGAACAAGTTTGGATAAGTTATTTCAGGCTGGCCAGAACCTGTCTTTCTTAGAATAATCCTCCATTGCCACCGGGGCTGAAACCCTAGCCGGCTCTTGATATAGACCCACGGTCAGCACTGGCTCCGATATAGGATTCTAGCACCTGAGCACTCGCAAGCCTCCCACCCAACATGGGACCTGTTGAACCTGCTCACCCCACTGATGCACGCAGACACACACACCCCTTATGATCCCCTTGTATAATCTCTTACTCTCTCTCACTCTTTTCTCTTCTTCCCTCCGTCTCCCTCTAATTGCTATGTCGAGCACCAAGAACCCACATTTACATATGATCTCATTTTTCCTGCTTTATCTGCGTCCTTCATCCACTGCAATACATTTGTTTACACATGGCTTGTCTCAATTTAGCCTTAAAAGAGACTGCAGAAACTAGAAACCTTGTCTATCAGTCAGTCTGTCTGTCAGCCTGTTTACTTGTTGGTCTATTTGTGTCATGATTTGCTCCTAGCCTTGTTCACCTCAGTAAAGCATGGAAAAAAAATTCTATTGAGGACGGGAGATGTTGTTTCCCGGTTATGGTTTGGTTGGAGATGGATTTGCGGTTCCTCTGAGACAAGTGCCCTTAAGGGCAATGTCTGACTAAGCTCCTTCTTCCTCTGTCCTCCCTTATCTTTTTTCTCACAGTCCTTCTCTTTCTCATTTTTCATGTACAAGGTCATAAAAATCTCAGGCATTATTAGCTCCAAGGCAATTCCATCTTGTGATAAAGGCATACAGAGTGTGCAAAGACAATCTCTGCAACACAGGCCTCTTGAGGTGTAAGAGCACCACAGCAAGAGATTATGGTATTTTATATATGTGTGTATATATGTGTCTGTGCATGTGTGTGTGTCTGCTGCAAGAATCCATTGAATATCATTTATTTATACAGCTCATATATATTTAAATATAACTGCAATTTTTGTCATTCATTGGCATTATTTGCATTGAAACCTCTTGCCTGCTAGTGCATTAAAAGCCTTGAGGAACAAGAAAAATTAATGTCTTCCATTCTTTCTTTCTGTCTCTGTCTTTCTCTTACACACAAACACATATTACTGTACACATTTAACATGTGCAGGTATTTTTAACACAAGAACTTCACAATGCAACAGAAATCTGCACATGCATCCACACAAAGGAGGCCATGTATAGTGTGTCATCAACGAAATGACTGGCCTCGTCTAAAGCCCTGTAGAGAGCATGTGACCCCTGCTGGAATCCCGCTTTCATCTATGAATACAGTCTGAACCACAGAGGTCCCTGCAGAGGCATGAGGGCCCTCCCTGATCAGGTGTGCTGTCCTTTTCAAACTGGCCCCAGGCCTGTTGTTCAGCTGAGGAGAGAGTGCGAGTTTTAGGTGACTGAAAGGAAAACGAAAAGATAGAGGGAACTGTGGAAATAATATAAAAACAAATAAAAAATGAAAAAATTAAATTCACTCTAAAAACTGGTAAAAAAAATGGTTAGAAACACATTACCTAACTTAATTTCTCTTTTTTTCTTTTGAGGTTAGTGGGACAGCAACTTGTGTGAGCAGTTGCTCTCACGTTTTAGTCACATGGGCATTCCTGCCCCCCTTCCTCTGCTTGCCACCCGGTAAACAAGAGACCATTTTATGACAGGGGGATGATTATTTACCCTGCTTCTGTTGCCAGCTCATCTTCTGCCCTACTCAGCTGTAAAGAATGACCTAATTTCACTTCAACCCTAACAAACAACCACACACATACACAGCGACAAACACACACACTCAATCACACTCACACCCACTTCTCCTTTTCACTCACATACTTGTAGTCCCATCTGCCTCTTGTATCTTCCTCACTTTTGTGCACATACACAGATATAGAGGTCCGATTCTGCCAGCCCAGTCAAATTGGCCAGCAGGATGCTCCAGTTATCCCGCACAGAGAGAGTCCCTACAGTTTTGGGTGCTTTGGCACAACATCACTTACCTGGCAGACACAACATTGTCATGCTGCTTTTCCTCTCAGTGATTTACTCCAGGCCACTGAACTAGTCTAGGAGTAAAGATATGCACTCACTCACACTCATATAGACACCTACATGTGTCAGTTTACATATGTGGACAGACACAAACACATAATCTCCCTCCCATGATCACTATGGTGGCTGAAAATATGATTGACTTATTCCACATGTTCAATTCAGTTTGGCTTCCTGTGTCTGTTAAATTCTCAATCACAACACATCTTTCCCTTTTCCATTAGTCCAGAGTATTAAGACATCCATACACCAGTAGAGCCAATCAGTAAGAAGAAAACAAGCCAACCGCTGATTAGTTCAGTTTAGTAACTTGCAAAGTAAAAACTCACCAACAAGTTAATTTTAGTCTGTATTTTGCTGAATGGTAGCCTAATTGTCCCTGCTTCCAATCTTTGTGCAAAAATAAAAAAAAATGGAGGGACTAGAGAAATTAAGCAAATACAGTTTATATTTATACACATTAAGAGAGATTATACAAGATTACATACAGTGATGGAAGTCACAAGTCACTTGAAAATTCAGACCTATATACATATACGTGTGTCTGAATATATATTTTGTCCAGCTGGGAAATAAAATAAAATTTAAATGTAACATTATTAATGAATTTAAGTTTAAGTAAAAGTTTCATAATAGATTTGATGCTTTCTATGTTCTCCAAGTTTGTTTCAGCTATCCATCTTTTCTTTCTATCTGTCTCTCTCCCTCCTTATGGGAAGGCCTGTAATCCAATAATCCATCTTAATCTAAACTGGGATTACACGAGGTGAAAGAGCCACTTTGTAAATAAGGTTGTCCTTCAATTTAAGTTGCTACCATAGTTTATGTTTGTGTGTGCTGTCTGAGTACACACTAACATGCTTTGTGTATATGCATGTGTGTGTACATGTATCATGCTGGTGGTGGTGATGGGAGCCTGTATAGTGTATTGGTTATTTAATGAGCAGCTGTTCCTGCAGTCTCCCTTTGGTTCTTTATCGTGTCCCTCTGTTCTGTGCATTAGTAGAGGTCAGTACTCTTTAATCTGCTGGTCTGATCACCATCACGTTTCCCCTCCTACACCCAACCTACTGCCCCACTGCCCCTGCTCAGCTTGCATGTTTCTCACCTTACTGGATTGTTACACCTTACAGCTCTACCTAACATATCTGTAACATAAAATGCAAACTTTGCACTCACTGGACTTCCACAAGTGTCACAAGTGATTATTAAGAACAGACGGTCTCAATAGGGTCCTATAAGGCAGCTCATTTGAACCATCATCCTCTCTTATCTTGTCAGTCATCATAAAGCTGATAGAAATCCACCTAGAATTACTATTGGAGTGGTAGTCATGTGTTTTTAGAGTCCCGTGCAGTTGCAGTCCTCCACTCCACACTATTTTTAAGCTGCCCAGCTGGCACTGCTATCCCTTCACTCCTCCCCTCCTCCACCATCACAGATGCACACACACACAGCCACATAGATGTCTGTGCTTGTGCTGGGCTGGTATGATGGTCCTCTGCCTCTACTATGCCCTTGTACGGTTGTATGACCCACAGAATAGCAGGGCCCACTGGTGTGGATTTCCATTCCTGGAGCTCACTCCTCAAACATAGATTCCACTTAACCAATATCATGTCCTGCCAAGTGCCTACTACCTGTCCCAAAACCAACATAGAGTTGGACCACGTGGACATTCAGCACACCTGCTTATCTATAAGACATGAACTCTGCCATTTTCACAGAAGCACCATAAACACATACTGTACATACATGATACTATACTGTCTCACATTTATAGTGTACATTTCAACTGACCTATTACTATTAAGCCCTGAACTCAGGACTCAGAGAACACAGTGGATTACCACTTTTCAATCCATCAGACCTACTACTTTTTTGTATCTATGGTATTGGTGTGTGTCTTTGTGTTTAAGCCACTTTCTGGCTCTGACCTTGAATGTATGCACAGTTTCTCCTTGCTCACACGCACACACACACGCATACACAGGTGCTCACCCATCTGTGTGACAATGATGACAGTTAGTTGAAAAGCTTGGTACCACTGTCACATCTGTCACATCCTTAATTGTACGGCTGCAACCAGCAGCTGGTTATCTTAGTTTAACATAAGGACTGGAGGAGGGGGACAAATCAAGGGCAGTATGTGCCATATTCACATCTAAGCATTTGTCAGGTCCTCAGCAGAGTTACAAGTTACTTTCAGCCATTAGTAGTCCAGAACATAGCTTCACATAAAATTGGAATTGCTGTTTGGATTTTGAATAGATAATATAAACATTATATATATTCTAATTACTGAGCTTCCGAGATGCTACACAGATTTGATCGACATTGGACAGATGGATGCACGCTGTTGAATCATTTTTCAGTCTTTATGGTTAGTTAAGCTAACTGACTGCTGGCCTTGTCATCTGTTGTGAACAAGCATATTTTCCAAAGTAGTTGTTAAACACCGGAGGTCAGTGGGTCTCAAAAATGCATCTGCTTTTCCTGTAACACTTGGCTGTGCATGTAAAGAACTAGTTAGTTTTATTTGGAAGTGTTGTGTTACAAATCTGTAATGATCTGGCCCTCAATTCCACTTTCTGTTTTGAACTTTTACTTTGTAGCCTTTTTCTCCACTTCCTGTCCCCTGTTCATTTCTTAGAGACGTACCACTCATCAACACTCATAATCGTTTATACCTGTTCCCCTCACTATTTAAATCCTTGCCAAATTTCCTGGGAAGAACACAGCCTGGTAACCTGACTCTACCTGACTTTCAAAATGTGGACTTTGTTACTGCCTGTCTTTGGTCTGAGGTTTGCCCCATTGGTTTGTTTCCCCTAGATAATTATTTAGCCTTGTGTCTGTTCCGTCTTGTGTGTGCGCACCTCTGTTTTATGATTTACTCCTGTTTTTTCACTTGCACCCAGTTAGTGAACACTTTTTGAGTTGGTTACCTTTTCTGGACGTATACTTGTTTATAATTACTTCTCCCAATTCCCCCGTCTCACTCCCAGCCAGTGAACCCTATTCGCTGGTTCACCTGACCTGTGTTTTGAATTCCTGACTCTTGTTTTTGAACCTTCTTATCTCTTCCCGATCTGAGGTTTGGTGTGTTTGTTTTCCTTGCCATTCTTGTTTGATGTTTTGTTGCCTGCTGTATGTTTTTATTTCCTACTCCAAGGAGCGAATGTAAGTTAGTCTTTGGGTTTCTCCATCAATAAACCTGTTAATTAAATTACTCCCTCTCACCGTCTCTTCATTTGGGTCCATCTTTATACAAATCCTGACAAAATCATTTCATTCCCTTTCCCAGCTGTGCAGTAACAGTCCAAGCCCGATAGAAATTCAGGAGTATTGTGTCAGGAAGGGCATCCTGTGTAAAAACTGTGCCAAATCAACATGCGGACAATGACCCGCAGTGGCGAGCCTCACTGTATAACACGAAAGAAACAAACAAAAAAAAAAAACATAAATAAAATACATTTTTACAAAATCAGCCAATCTGCTTCTCAAGACTGTGCCTCTGGTCTTAATGTAGCTTTTCAGTTTTTGTCTTCAGACACTAGTGAAACGTGATTATTAATGCAATGCTGAATGACTAAATTATTGATGCAGAGCTGATGGGCTGTGTTTAAAAAAAGTAAATAAAAAATTACCACAGTCTCATTTTTTGTGGGTTTGAGGGTGCATGTGTGTGCATGTGCCAGACAGAAAAACCAAAGATGGAGAAAAAGAAAAAAGCCACTCAACTAGGCAAAGTGCAATCATTTTGGCTTCAGAGCACATGTCGTGTTCCCTGTCAGGAGCAGACACAAATTGGCTTTCCACACTCTGCCGTGGAAAAGCTCTTAGGACAACAATTCAGCCGGCAGCTGCTACAAAACACAGAGGAATGGATGAGAGACAGAGGGCATTAAGAGTGAATGAGGGCAATGGGCCTTTCCCCTACACACAAACACAAAGATATATTTCTTGTGTACACAAAGGATATCATACTGTCATGCAAATATTGTGGGCAGTTTCAGTTGTGCTTTTGTGATCATATAATGCTAAACATTAGATTTACTATAATCACCACTAATTTGATTTAATGAGTACATGGCTGAGACCCTTTAAAGTAAAGCTTTGCTTGACTGAAGTACAGTGCTATTCTATTTGACTAACAGTAGCACAAAACGGCAACTTCGAAGAACTTTCTGTTCTTGCTGCATTGACATTGATGTAAATTGAATGTTACACCGGGAAACAGAGGTGTAAGGCGTAGTACAAAAGTGCTAACAAGACAGAGCATGTGACAGAAACTGAAGAGTCTGTGTTTACTCTAAGCATCCACTGATGTAAACACAGACATATGTTACAGTACATGAGCCTGTACTGTGTACATACTCACATGCAACCACAAACATGGAGGGAAATATGAGTACTAGACATTTGCATGTGTTTTTTTGTTAGGTCATCTCAATGTCAGTAGTGACCTGAGACCAAAAAAAGAAAGAAACCAAAGCAACAAAGGTTCACATTGACACATGGCCACCTCCCAAACTCCAAACATTTCCTGCTGAAGGTTGTCCTGTCTTCTCAATGAAACCAACCATAAATATCCCATTTACCAGCAACAGAAAGGTTGTGACAACTGTGCTCAGACTGGAGTTGCTTTACCAGACAGGAGTGCCCAGCTTCACCACAACTAGTCTCATTCTGCTATTGACACCTACACATCTGTGCAGTGGCAGAGCTATTACCACATTATGGTGACATGGGGACAGTCCCAGGTCACTGTTCTTATCAGTACATAACACACTTGGCAGAGTGGGAGTGTATGTGTGTATGATGACAAGAGTGGGGCAATAACGGATGGACAGAAAAAAAGGTGTTATATATCAATTGCATTTAAAGTCTCCTGAGGACAGTTAAGCTCTGCTGGGTGAAAGAGCTGTTTATGTCTTCCATTGGTACTAAAAGGTACATATTAGGACATTCACCTACACCCCGGGTGCAGCTAAGAACCCAAGGCCATTCTATTTGAGGCTTTGTTGGCATTCCTTTTTTTCTGTTACGAAACATATCATTCATACTGCCTGGCAGTGTCACTGCATTGTAATGTTTAAACGCCAGCCTTTTTTATGTTTCTTGAGTAAATATCTTTAGGTCTTACCATCACTTGTACTGCAATGGGTAAGAGAAAAATAAGCTAAATAAATTAGGTCAATTTAGAGGAGGACCAAAGATCTGGCATGTATAAATGAGACGCTATCGTTTTGCTGATGTTACAGGTGAAAAAATGCAGTGGTTTTAGTTTCAGGTGTCACTACTCTGATTAGTTATAAAAATTAGACTCATTGCTCATTCATTTTGTAATATGTATATTTATACAACTCTTCGTTTTTCTACTTTTGAATGAGATCAGACTGTAAAAAACAATCTTCTTGAAGATATTGCAAAATGATGTGTCCTTAGAGCTTCGCACCAGACTGTTGTTATGCAGACCTGCTACCTTGAGGGTATAAGAGATCTGGAGAGACATAAATATATTAAAGCCTACACACACATACGTATGAAGAGAGAGAAAGAGACAGCCATCTTCTGTAGACAGGGGATGAGTCATCCTCTATTTCAGTCCCAGTGTGACCCAGCCGGGTCTTGTAAACAACAAAAAACAAAAAATCTCAATATGTGAGCTGTGTATGCAGGCAGCATATTCAGTAACTATAGGAACAGACAGTGAGCTAAGGTTTGAACTATTTAGAATAAATTGAACAACAAATAAAATTCCTCTTGTAAAAGAAAACAAAAACAAAAAACACAGACATGCATACATGTACAGCTCCTGTACCCTGCAGTCTGTGTGGAATGTAGATTGGTAGGTTGGGTGGGCAATTGTTCCTGGAGCAAAACCCCACCTCTCCCAGCGATCTGCATCTGTCGAGCCTGTACAGGCATGTGCTCAGCTTTGCATATGCGTGTCTGTGACTAGTGTGAGCTCAGCTGTGAGTGTGTCACTGTGTGTGTATGAGTAAGAAACAGAAGGCCTGACTTTGGTTTTTTTACGTGTCGAGGTATGCGTTGTCTCTTTCTGTTTGTGTGTGTGTGCTGGGGGGAATAACGGGGGGCGGGGGGACTAATGTGGCATTCTCCTGCTGCTTACATTGCCTGGTTCGTACCTCAACTGTCCCAGTGGACTGAAGCCAGACGACACACATAACTCTAATGTGCGCCTGCACTCTGTGACCCAGGACTGTGCGTTTATGATTGTGCGTGTGACTCTATTGTCCCTTCTAACATCAAGCAAATAAAGCCTTGTGTAAACAGAAGAGAGAATTACAGAGGACCTTGTGTTGGAGCTTTGTGGAGAGGTGAGGCAGTGTCAGGTTGAAGCTTCAACCCAGAAAAACACCAGGCCCTCCAGAGCTCACAGTGTCATCAAGCAAATCACATAAAGAAATTTGATAATATTACAAACAAGTAAACATTACTAACATCTTATAACCACAGTGAAGCTGAATCAACACTTCACACTAAAATATAAGCCCTCGTCTAGCACACTGACTGATGATTCATGTAAAGATTCTCAGGTGTACGTGCATAAGTACATCGCTGAGAAAACAAATAAATAGAGGGACATACATTGAGCCAAACATGAAGCCTTTCATGAAGATTTCTTAACCTGCATAATGAACTGAGACTTCTTACTCTACCCCTTCACATCCACATTCGTGACCATAAATCCCGCTGTGACTCCATATGGTCAGCAGGCTTAGGTAAGGTTAATGAAAACCTCTCTTATAAAAGACAGAGGAGCGGAGAGGAAAAGAGAGGAGAGGAGAGACATCATCAAATGTGTGTGGCTCAGACAGCAGAAGTCAGTGTGTCGAAGTGCATGTAGGGATGAAGCAGCTTTAGGCCATATGGTCAGAAGGTGACGAGGCTGGAGGCTAGTGGGATTCAGCTAATCTGCTTTTAGAACAGAAAAAAAAAGACAAAGAAGGAGAAATGTAGACAAAATGATACAGATTTGGAAAACATTTTATTTTTGTATAGAAACCATTTCCAAAAGACAAATAGAATAATAAAGTCATCTAGTAAAGTTCCTTTAAACTCATCAAAATAAGTCTCCTTCTCTCATTCATCATCTGCTTAGTTGTCTGTATAAGTTGTTCCTATAGCAAATATACCAGTGTCAGTGTAATAACGTAATAGTGTAAGAACGCTCCCTTGCTGTTGCAAGCCCCACCCACGCGGATGAGAAATAATGATACCCACGTCATTTTGCCATGAAGCCTCCTTTATACATTCAAGACCAGCTGGTATTAAACAGCTGGGTCAAATTTTCTTACACATTCCCAACCACCCACAGAACACACATCACCTCTCTGTCATCTTGTTGCTCAGCCGGTTTCTTCTCGTCTTTATCTCCCTGTTGCGTATATACATTTGACGGCTTCTTTCCTCGGGACACCAGCCTGTGAGTGTAAACATTCATGAATCATCAGTTACAGAAGATCAATCTATTGTCATTATATGCAGAAAGTCATCTTTTTCCCACGCTTTGTTTTTTTTTTTTTTTTAAATAGAAGTATTTATAGTAGTGTGGTACATCTGTTCTGTTACCCACTCAGACAGGACACATTGGGTGGTATGTGGAATGAAGAAATTAGTTGTGGCCAGGAGAGGAACATTTTCAGATATTACTATAGTAACACAGCTTGAGTTTTAGTGCTACAGTGTGCAAGTAAGTGGAAATTGTGGCCTTTGACCTAGCACTTCTAGGTTTTATCCTAAAAACGGGATGACTAAAACTCTTCTCCTACGTACAGTATGTTACATGCTCTCTGCCTTTTTTTAAGTGCATAATAACAGGTTAGTGCCAGTATCACAAGCTGCCTTGAAGCTGCCACAGGCTACTGACTCATCAGTGCCCTAATGTTAACTGAATCTGTAACCTAATCACAAACTGAACTCAACTTCACCACATGAACCACCTGAAAACACACTTTTGTTTTGTAACAGTCAATTAAAACACCTAAACTAAATCTTTGTTTTAATGTCATAGTGTAGGCAAAATATTCTGCTATTCCACACAGATTATACTGAATTAGGCAGATCTTGAAAAAAAAAAAAAAGAAAAAAGAAAGGTTTGCCTCACCATGCATGTTAAATAAAACACACAAACCAGTAATTAACCAAGAGCAGCTTTAGTTCATTATCATTTTTTTATTTTCTTTAGAAAAAGAAACTATCACAACTTCATTTGGTTACTGTACAGTTTCTCTTCTCATAGTCACTCTGTTTGTGATTTCATGCTGGAACACCAAACACCCTCCTACTAACACACACCAATAGTAAAACATGACAGTATATGACCTTCTTTTTTTTTTTTCGCTTTAGAATTTTACATCCTCTGATATTCTGGAGTGAAAGCAATAGAAACCCCTTCTATAAAATAAGGAAACAGAGTAAAAATCCCTGACAGTTTCACTTAGAAAATGAGGGACGAGAGAAAGAACTCTGAGCGGTGTGGTCCATACCAACATGCACCTGACCGGTTTCTTTGTCTGTGTGTTTGCACATTTTGGACAGCACCATAATTCACAATGTAAATGTGAATTTAAGAGGCTGCACTACATGAGCCAGAGTGGAACAAATGAGAGACAGAGAGAGGGATGATGGGGGTGGAGAAAAATCTAGGTCAGATTGTGGAGCGCGCAGACCAGACCCCCTTTGCAATCACTCGTATAAAAATTCTCTGTCTCTGTGGACAGAACTGCATGCATGTTCACCCATAGTCAGGACAGAGTATCTTTAAGTGGAACACAATTAATATAAGGACTAAGGGATGTATCAAGTATGTCTCCCTGAGAAACACTTTCTTCAGTACCATGAAAAACCCTTCTTTGTCACTGGCCCATCCTGTAAACTCCACTACACCACCCCCTAGAGAAAAAATAAGAGATCTTGGTTCATAACAAGCATTCTGCCCTTTATGTTATCCCATGATCTTGCACTATTCTTTCATTAGGATTAATTCACCAGTGCCAACACTCACAGTAGCCAATTAGGGCTAGATCACATTTGCAGGTGGCAGTCAAACTTTAACTTTCCAAAGACAACTTTCCTGGCATTCAACCAACATGTGTGTGGGCAATGACTTTCAGCTCTCAATGTCTCTCTTTATGTTTATGGAAGCTGGAGTTCAACAAAAGTGTCGCGCAAACCAGTTTCTGAAGTACCGAGTGTGACAGTGACACATGTTCCAGTGGAGCTACTGTCCTACCTATACCTCCCTCTTTTCACTCAAATGGGGCAGCTGGGAGATGGAGGTGGATGTAAATAGGGTGTCCTATGGCCTCTCGAATGTCTCCCACAGTAGCACCACAAAGCTAAAGCTAACACACACATACACTAATGTCACTTATTGAGCAGACACGCAAGCACCAGGGATCAGGAAAGGTAAAGAGAGCAGAATCAGAAGATGACTAGTGAAGACTTATTGCTTAAAAATTTTTTCATAATTTGTCACTACATTATGCCAATCCCTCACTGCCTATGTCTTAATACCAGGAATAGCTGCACCACTGTCCACAAGGCCCAAACACTAGAGCAGGTCTCTTTATTTCTATTATCTCATGTTGGCTGAACAATTCTATGCTAACCTGATCTCTGTAGCCCTTTTTTCTCATTTGTCACTCATATAAACACTTCCCCAGAAAGGGTTGTGTCTTCTGAGGGTTAAGAGTGAAGTGAGGCAAGTGATAGAGCAGGTGTGTTTTACTAAAATCGCAACATTCAGGTGAGAACACACGCAGGTTGAAAACATTTGCTCATTTTACCAAGCTGTCAACTCACACAAGGAAGTTTTTAAAAGCATTTGCTAAAAATCAAACCATATTAACTGGCTGTATACGCAAACCCTACAGCCCCTCGAGGAAATCCTCTGTATAAAAACATTTTAGAGCATTTTATTTATTGTCTCTCTTACTTTGTTGAACTAATTTTAAAAACCAGGAACTGGGGTGTCGACACCTCTCAAAATAAAACAACCACCAAACAAGTTTATAACCCTAGGTTCCATTTCCTCCTGTACTTTGACTCCTCCTGAGGAGTAGAGGAGGAAGTGGAAGGAGAAAGGAGATGGTGCTCTCTTTCTCTTTCTAAGAGACAAGTTTGGGTAGGACTGTGCGAAGAGGTATGGTCTCTCCTGACTCTCCCACCACGTTGCTCCTCAGTTTGTTGGTAGCTGTAGCGCCCAAGCCAGGTCCCCCTTTGGCCATGATAGATGGAAAGGAGGTGCTGTGATGCTCAGGGAGTCTTTTCATTGTGGCCCCTTGGCTTTTCTCAGTTCCAGGAAGGGGCTTGGGCAGCCTGCGATACAGCCAAGGGTGCCTTAGAGCTTGGCTAGGAGTGAGACGAGAGGAGGGGTCCCAGTCCAAACACTTCTTTATGAAGTCAGTAAAGGTTGGGTCCTCACAGCCCTTGAGGGCAGCACTCCAATCCTTGCTACCTGGGGGGCCTCTCATTTTGCCACGGCGAGAGCGAGACCCTGTTAGCACAGTGGCCCCTGTGGGCAGGGTATTGGCTCCACAGTAACGAGGGTGACCTTTGGAGTTGATGAAGTTTTTTGCCCTTTTGGCCTGTTCCAGAATCTTTTTTGGAGGCATGCCCAGCAGCTCCATAACACAGGCCAGCTGGTCACCTTCGTCCTCACCGGGGAACAGGGGGTAGCCAGTCAGCAGCTCTGCCAGTATACAACCAAAGCTCCACATGTCAATAGGGAGGCCATAACGAGAACCGAGGATCACCTCTGGAGCCCGATAGAAACGAGACTGAATGTAGGTGTACACCCGCTGATGTTCAAAACAGCTAGAACCAAAGTCAATCACCTGGTAGAGAAAGGAGAACAGAGAATTGAATAAGTGGACACCAACATCAGAGGTACAAAAACCTTGTGTGCAGACATCCATGAATGTACCAGCTGACCCACCTTGATGCCGCTACGGCCCTGCTGTTTGAGGAGGATGTTCTCTGGCTTGAGGTCACAGTGGATGATTCGGTGTCTGCTCAGGGCCTCGAGGCACTGCAGAATGGAGTGTGCGAACTTCCTGACCAGTGGTAGGCTGAAGCCCTGGAACTTGTTGCGTTTGATAAGCTCATACAGGTTCATGCTCAGCAGCTCAAAAGTCATGCAGATGTGGTTGCGGAAGGTGAAGTTTTCAAGCATGTGAACAACATTCATGGTGCCATTACGATCCTGCTTACGCAGGTGTTCCAAGATGCGGATTTCCTCCTGTGCCTGTCTATGGAAACGTTTCTCATTACGGACCATTTTCAGAGCAAGGTGCTGCTGCAGTTTGTGGTCATAGACCTTGGCCACCTGGCCAAAGCTACCCTTACCAATTATCTGTAGAGGGAACAAATGCAATAAAAATAAAATCA